>NW_026515940.1:0-67791 GCF_023601865.1 Aspergillus affinis | reverse complement strand
ATCAATGCGGTTGCATGATCGATCTGGTCAAGCAAGGCGATGATATAAGCGGTTTTAGTCATCTACCGCGGCCACATGAAATTACAAAAACCCCCGTGATTCAATCCCTGCAAGTCACGAGGCCACGAGGCTGTGGCTCTTGGCCCCTAATTTTTCAATTTGGGAGCGCGAATGAGTCCGTCAACAAATTTCTCATGTTTTGTTCTGACAGAGCATAAGTAGTAGGTATGGTGCGTGAGCCCTTTATCTTGTGTCGTGTCATGCCTTTCTCGCGTGCAGCGTTTCTACAGTCGCATATGTTGAAAGTCCGTGCCCGAGGGTTGAAAGAAGAAACCATGTCCTGTTTGAGTTCCTGATAGGAGACTTGGTGTACTGTTCTACCAACGAACCTAGGATTCATTCTGAACTCCGCAACTGGGTTGTAGAAAAACAACGCGCTTCCGGTTGGAGAAGGGGGAATTGTGATCACATAATAGGCGAGTTGCCGAGACCGGCGGGGCGGAAGTGGGCCGTGCAGATCCCCGCCTCGGCCGGGCCGGCTAAAGACCTACCACACTACTTTTATCAATCAGACCCTTATCATTCACGCAAGCTGTACTCGCCATTCTATTGCCGTTCCAATTTTGGCAAGATTTGCTTAATAGAATGAACTATGGGCTTTCCAAGCGAGGTACATCGTTGCATTATGCCCATAACTGACTCTGGCAATAAGCAACGGAAATGGAATGGGCAAGTTTCGGCGTCATATTTAGAATCACATTTCCCACTACTACAGGAAGTAAAAGTGCCCTTTTCAATGATTGCAACCTCTTCAACGTAAATGGATTTAACAAGACGTTTGTTTGATATTTTATGTCAGAGTTGAGGTACTCGAGATAAAATCCTCCCAGATAATTGGCTCTGACAGTCCAGAGGTAGCACTATTACCTGTGCTCCAATCGCAAGCGCTGGGCGAAGGATCCAATTCTCCAATCGAAGATAGCGACTGCCATGGGTCCAGTTGGACTGTGCTCATTTGAATGCCAGTAGTATCATCCCTAAATGGCTGTGCGCTTGCAGTGTCGTAATGTAATTCTTCACGCTCAGGCATCCTATCAGGTGGCTTTTTAGATGATCTTGGCTGCTGTGATAGTTGATTTCGATTTCTTGGCCGCATACCGCGGCGAAGCTCCATTACAGCGTTCTCAAGTGCGACTTGCGCTATCTTCCGAGCTGCAATATCGTCTTGGCTTCTTTGCTGAAGCTTGCGTGCTATATTTGCAGTACCCGCTGCTATTCTGAGCATTTGCATGAACTCCCCACATGATTTATCGTTCAGCATTCGCATCAACTCCACTCCTGAATTGATGCTATCCACAATTTGGCTCGCCAGAGAAGTCTCGGGGTCGTATATAATAGTTGTAAGCAGAAGGATAAGGCTGACAATGATAGGTGAGGGTAGTAACCTAATGATTGACCACCGAGGTTAGTTCAGAGACCTATTCCTACGCGTTTTGTTGCTTACCAAAAAGGCCAGGGACCATCAACTTTTAATTTTTGCACTGACTCAATGCACGATAAAGCGGCCTCTGTGCGAATTTTCTTTGCCAAGTCAATCCAACCGGCAATCTCAGAATTAGAACCCGCATGGCACGAATAAAGCCCTGTTTTTGGACAATGGATAGCTGGTAGTCGATGTATTGTAATGAGACAGTTGTTGAACATCAGTGATAAGAGAATGGCTTGGTTAGATTGTGAAGATAAGCCATCGGTGTAGCTTGTATCAAATGATAATTCGTTTCTCCACGTTCGAAGCTTTCGTTCCAGTTTGAAGGAGGCGTCGAGAAGATCCATTCCAGGTCTTTCTTGAGCTGTTGCTGAATATAGCTCTTCGTATATTTCCTCTTCCATTGTTGCAAGGGAATAAAAATATCTTAGAACATCACCAGCGTCTTCATTTCCGTGCTGTATAGGGTCAGCTGCTTGGTGGCTCATTCGAATCATCGGCGGTAGGCCCGAGTGCAAAGAAAACCTGGTTTTAGTGAGTTCTTCGAGTCAACTCTGTATGGATGTGATGCACGCACTCTTTGTCTAGAACGTATAAGACTTGGCGAGTTTGTTGAGCCTCTATCGGGCAGACTCCACTGCTTGGGGGATTTCGATTCAGGTCAAAATCATTTGCCTGCCGAATTGCATTGGCAAGAACCTTTGGTGCATCGTTGAATTGCATTGACCCTTGTAAAAATATTGACTAAAGCCCATGTAAGCAAGCAACACGATATTTGACGAGAGCTGGTAAACTTGCCATAATACTCAAAGCTTGAATATTTCTAAGGTTGCTTTCTGCTCTGTCTCCAATCACTGAGATGTCCGGTATAAGCCGCATTGCTGCGTTGAAATACATCCAGGCAGCAGCAGCCACCTTATTCGTGTTTGTCGTGTCCCACAACTGTAATTTATATCCCACTGCAATGATCGCATATCCACAGGCTTTTGAACCTGAATCAAGGGCTTCCTGTTGTGTATAGAGCCGCGAGACAAGTCTTCTCAGCGTGTTTTCTTGGAACAAGGGAAATATTGAATTGAAATGTAGCAGGTACCCTTCAAGAATGTTCCGTACTTCTTCGTAGGGTGATAGACGTATTGATGCTCGTGTCGTCGGCATTATTTCCTGAACACCAGACTCAAAGAAAGTGCGACTAGGATCCATCTCTTGCATCATTTGCGAAACCTTCTGCAGGATCGTTGGTTGAACCCTTGGCTTAGCGAATCCTGGGGCAAGAAGGAGTGGGAAGTCAAAATTCCCGTCTTTCTCAAATTAGACCTTCTGTGAACGCTTCTTTAGCAGGATAATCACCTACGTGCAAGATTCTGCTCATTCACTGGATTATGTTAACCACATTATCATGAGATTTGGTAGTGAGTCACGCACATTCTTCCTCTCCATCCGCCCTATCATTAGATACCAGAGAATTGAGTCTGTTGACCCTGTCGATGGATCTTTGAATATCTGAACTATTGTCTCGTTGTCAGAAATTGGTTGCCCCTCGAATTGTGGGCCGCCATTCAAGGTGGGTGGGAGAGGTTGCTGTACTCCACAGATTTTGCACTAGATACTTCAGACGATTGTTCTCTAGGCCATCGAGAGTTTGAAAAAGAATCG
This sequence comes from Aspergillus affinis, assembly GCF_023601865.1. NCBI lineage: Eukaryota > Fungi > Ascomycota > Eurotiomycetes > Eurotiales > Aspergillaceae > Aspergillus > Aspergillus affinis. The sequence continues at coordinate 64,649 of NW_026515940.1, read as the reverse complement.
GGATGCTGACGCTTGCCAGTAATTTCCGGCTGTCTCGTTCCATTTGCATGTCAGTAAATATCGAAATCAAATTGGTCTTCAACAAAAAAGAATTGGATACGGGTTTTCTCATACAGCTTCTACATGTGCCATAGTGGATATGGAGAGGAAGCTCTGGACATTCCGGTGACAGATTCACTTTTCAGATGGCGGGACTCTAATAAAATATTATTCACCGTCAAATGGTATTATTGCAATTATGTCAACGTGTCTTGAAACCCAGAAGTGACATGAGACTGGTCGGTCTCAACTCGGCGATAATCTGATTAATCATAATGGCGTCAGTGGGTTATATCAGGCTAGTCTATACCTGGTAAGGTGCCTTGGCACTGCCACTTAATTCCGCTACATTAAGCTCTGATCATGCATAAAACTTGCGGATTTATGCATCACATAAGAATACTGAATACTGTGCACGTAGAAGACAAGCAAATATAGGGGCACAAGTGCAGATTTTGAGTTACTAAATTTCGAGCTTTAAATAACTATACCATGTCCTTGTTACAATGATGAGTCCGAAGACTTTCAAAAATGCCGATCATTTGGGATTTAAACGCTGACATGTGCTAAATATATTCTCCACACTGCAGGGCTACTGACTATGCTGCAGAACAATATCCTTAACCTCCGCTTCATTCAGTGAACCCAACCCTAGAAGATCATTGGACAGATTTTCTGCAGGGAATTGAGAGCCGTATCCATCACCAAAAATGGTGCGTTTGATCAGATTAAGGGCAAAAACGTCCAAATTCGGGCTCGGTTTCTGTAGTTCCGCGAAAGCATTCTTCTCCAGCTGGTCGGTAGTGATGACTTTCGTAGCCAATTGTTTCTGCGAGAGCTCCAGCAACTGATTCTGGGTTATTTCGGCTTCGCGAACATAAACCGTGCGGTTCTTGGTAGCGTCTAGGTTCCGAACGACTCCAGCAATTCCCTTGCCCACGCCTGCAAGCGTCGTGGCGCTGATCTTCCGGTCTCCGCCGTCATACAACTCCGCCTCTGGGCCAGCCAGATTCAGCAAGAAGCCGGTCTTCAGGCCCCAGTCCATGAAAGGCCCGTTGATTAATAAGGTGTACGTGAAAGTGTCACCCGATTTCTCAGACGCTGCCTTGAGGTGTTGCTGCACGGCAACTTTGTCGCCGTAAACAGGGAGCTTGGCGGCCTTGGGGTTTGTCGTATCAGATCCGAATTCGGAAGGAATAAATCGCTGGACTTTGGCGGCGACGGCAGCATCGACGAGTCTGAGGTGGACTTCACGAGGGATGGTTCCTGCGCCAAGAGTATTCACGACCACATCCTGGCCAGTCAGGGCGGAAGTCAATGACTCCAAAGAGTTGTAGTCCACTTGTGTGACTTTGGCGCGACTGTCAAATTTGCTGTTTTTGTTCTCCCGGGTGAGAACGGTTACATCAAAGCCCGCATCCAGAAGCTGTTCAAGGACGGCAGGGCCCAGGTTTCCGCTGGCCTATGCTGATATTAGTCGTTGAGCTCAGTGAATTGGGGGTGAGATGCACCTACTCCTGCAAGTGCGACCTTTGGAGACATGATGGCAGTGATAGTTGAAGGTTGTGAGGAGTGGAAATGCTCGATTAATATCGGAGAACTCAAGATCGAGAGGCGGATAGAGTTGAGGTTAGTATTATCGGTCGTTCATCGCATCCTTTATAGGAATCCTCTCTGATGGACTAATCCAGGGAGCACAGTGGCGTCAGACAGAATTTGTCCGTAGCGGAAGCAATTCCGAATCTATAGAAACACTTAAAAATGAGCTTAGTGAGCTAGGTATGATCGAATAGCACATCACATCTCTTATTTAGACTCACTTGGCTTTCGCAGCCACCCAGCCGGGACAGTAGTTGCCGCATGTGGTTTAGTTCGTCCGGCACTGGTTGCTCCCGAGAAACTCAAAATACCCGGACAAACTCTAATTTACATTATACACCCCGTTTTATGAATCGGCCCGCTTTATGCAAAGGATATCGAAAAGCCGCCCGCGGAATTGGCCCGCAACTTCATGGACTTCCGCTGACATTTAATTTCAAATCCACACAACGACCACAGCCAACGCGATTGCGAGGCTCATTATGAAATATATGAGCTGCTTGCATTATTATAAATCTAAACCTTTGAGAGCTGGCACGTTTGATGACGAAAAAGGTTAAATATCTCTCATGAGCTTTAATCATATCTCGAACTACAAGAACAAGTCTCTAAGTTGTTCTGCTGATGAAGCTGGACAAGCCTTAGCCGAAGGTATATGAAACGCATCATGGGAGAAATGATACCTTCAAAACTCTTGACTGAATGTTGGCCCTTGAGTCATTTTGCATTGGGTCGTGTCGTAATTTGCGAAATTCCTATGAAACATCAGAAGCGTGGCGACATGATGAACGTGCTATTTTCACAATCACTTACCGCGATTCAGAAGCAACCAAGGCTCAACAGGAAGCGAAACATCCACTTTGTAAGGTTCCATCAAGGATAAAAGTTCCTTGGCATATGCCGATGCCGCGGCTATCGTACGCTTCCGCCATCGGTGATTCGTGTGCGAGTCCGAGTAATCGCTTATGCCTCGGATAGCAATACATGGGAGATTGTAAGATACCCCGGCCGCTTGTGTATCTAAGAAAAAGATCATCATAGCGCCGGTTGATCTTGTCTTTTTCAGTTGCACTCATGATTGTCATGCTCCCAGATGCGATGTTTCCATAGTGCACATTTGGCTTAGATGAATATCGTCGGGATTTCCTGAGCATAGTGCTTCTTTATCACATTCGTCACAAATATCATCATGAGAAGAATGCTCATATTCCGATCTATACAGTAGATCGAGGGCATCGCTTTCTGGAGGATACTCATACGCTGCTCCCAGTCTCTCAATAATGGCCGACATGTTGACGGGATTCTTGGGTCTGGAGTGGTACGCCCTAAGTATGTTGATAGCACCTAAGAAATTTCGAGGTGGCGCACAAAACCACTCTTTCCTTTCTATGAGCCCGTCACCTTTCAATTTTCCATACTCAAACTGTACCACCCCAGGATAAATTCCGTTCGGATAGCTAGCTAACCACGACGTCACCTAAGCGAATGTCTTTTTTCGTACCTGGGACACCACCACCCGTGCTGACAGAAAGAGTTACTTTCAAGCTTTTGAAAGTCCGTCGCATAGTTTCAGCTGCGATGACAGAAGGAGCCATGCCTATTTGGCCGGATAGTAGACAAGTCATCGCAATTTTGTGATCACCGATGCTGCCTAAATGATACGAATTTGTGTCTTCTTCGGGGATGGTCTGAGGGATCCCGTGTTCCTCGTCTAGAACGGCCATAGCGACAACCAGCTCTTCGCTGGAACTGGAAATCTATCCGACGGTATATTCGTCGTTGAAATATGGAGAGCGGTGCATATTATCTGAATTGTCGGACTCCTGAAGCCAGTCGCGATAAAAAGGAACTGAGCTTTTTAGGACGCCAAAGAAGCCAATTCGGAGATCTGTCGGAACGTTGGATTTTGGGTAGAATAAATCATTTTTCGGCAAGGATGACCTATTGATGTGATATTGGTTTCAAGTTACCCCCTGACGATTCAATGGCAACGCTCAAGATTGCTTGAACAACGCAGCCGGCAGGCGCACAGATACTGGGCGTTCATGGCCAATGGCCGCTATCAACTACGCGCCAGCTGAAGGCTACATCGCCAATTACATAGCACAATTGGTGCCTAGAAAAGAACGCGATCTGCAGCTGTCTACCCCACGTAAATTCAACCGTGAAAGTGAATATGAGGATGACAAAACAGAATATCACGATCACTACATGTGCAATTTTACATCCCAAGCTTTACTTATTAATTATCGGTTGGTTCCAGTGGGATACTTTGACGAAGAACGGCTAGTTCAATGCTAGAGGTCTTTCGGTGTTACGGACAAAAGTTCTTGGCTTCGATGTGACATTTTCTTGTCAGAAGCTAGAGCAGTTCGATGTTTGCAGAGTGTATGCGTGAGCGGCTTAGATTGTTAACATTGGGTGTATTACATAGAAATCTCTCTTGCTGACATGATCATTCCAACTTGTTCATTCAGCCTAAACTAATCTAGGGTGACTTATCATTTGCAGCACCTGTGATGCTTATATTCAAACGAAAACAAAAAAGGAAGAACCCTATTACGCCACCTTGATGCAAACCTTGCCAATCTGAGATCCAGACGCTAGGTACCCATAAGCCTCAATGACAGACTTCTCGTTAAACTCAAACACCCTGTCAATAGGCAACCTCAGCCCCTTGGTCGCCACAAAGTTTGTAACCTCCTGGAGAAGCTGAGTAGAACCAACGACAATACCACGAACCACGGCTCCCTTAGCAAGCGCCATACCAGCAACATCCGGCATCTTCGATTGATCCGCAGCAGAGAGGAAACCAATGATAGAAACATTTCCGCCCATTTTCACGGCGTTCAAACTCTCCGCGATGGTGCCTGATCCACCGTTCTCAAGGATATAATCGACACCGGCGCCATTGGTCAGACGAAGAGCCTCCTTGGACCATTCAGGGTGCTTCTTGTAGTTGATGACATGATCGACGCCGTATTTCTCCTGCACAAACTTGAGCTTCTCGTCACTCGAGGATGTGATGATTGTTGTTGCACCGGCCGCCTTGGCAAGAATCAAACCGGTGATAGAGACACCTCCAGTTCCTACTCGCAATCAGTAAACATACTCTCGAATGCCACAAGAAAGTCAACGAGAAACCTACCTAAAGCTAAGACAGTTTGACCAGGCTTAAGCGGAACATTTGCATACAGGGCATTCCAAGCCGTCACACCAGTACAAACCAGGGAGGACCATTCATAGAAGCTCTGCGGCGAGTCCTTCGGAACCTGCACGACAGACGCCGCCGGAATACACACGTATTCACGCAGCACGCCATCAATAGGTCCACCCTGACCATTCAACCAGTTCATCTGTTGACCGAAGAGGTTGGTCAAATCGAAAGTGCCGATGACGTGGTCGCCCACGGCCACATTCTTAACACCCTCGCCGACCTTGGTGACCACGCCGGCCGCATCGGAGCCGGGAATAACATCATCTTTTGCTGGGAAAGGGTACTGAGATGTAGCGATTGCGATGTCACGGAAGTTCAAGGAGGCAGCGTGAACTTTTATGAGAACCTCGTGCTTGGTGGGCTGCGGGATCGCCTCCTTGAGAGCATGGAGGTTGCGAATGGAGGTTCTAGAACCGTTGAGACGGATGACGGTTTGAGACATTGTGAGTGGAAAGGCTCAAGTTCCAAAGATATTTGAGAAGTGTAGTTGAGAAGTCTTTATTCTTGGATCGAATCTCGATCTCTTCGCTCTTGACAATGTATTTATAGTTTTCTGGCAGCTCTCATGTCATGATTGATAAATAGAACTATCCCTTCATTTAGGTTGTGCTCCAAAGTCCCCGATGGAATCGGGCCGATTCATCTCCAAACTATAGTCCCACAAAAATGGCACAATCGAGGTGCAAGAAATTACCAAATGGCCAATAATCTTTGTCAGAGATATCGTGAAGCCCAGCCGGGGTCAAGGACTACGAAAAGTGGGTATTTGAGTTTGGGGAATAAGGTTTGGAGAAAATGCCCCACTTTCGGCTCTTGGAAGCTATGCTGGCCACAGTCTTCTGTAGAGCTTGTATTTGATTAACAACGTGACAGAAGTACTGTTCGCCTAAAAGATTATTTGTAAGCTCATTATAGAGCGGGCCTGTACCTTACTCGCTTAAGGTACAGTGTACACAGTTGGCATTAAAGTAGTTCTAGTTATCCGCGAGGTAGACCCCGATTGGGTAACTAATCTATTTCATCATTGCGAGGTTAAACTATGTGAGAGAGTTTCCCATACTCGACCAGGGCATCACCAAGCATACTGATAAATTCCCAGGGCGAATTACCCCTCATGATATCTGACCAGACTTCGACAACTCGATCGGCTAGACCATTGATCTGAGATGGGTTGCTTGTGTCGTGGTTATTGTCTATTGACATAAGACTCTCGTTTATGATGTCCCGGATCCACTGTAAAAGAATCTGCTCGGGTTCTGTAGGAATTTTATCAACGTTAGCATCCTGGCGTTCGGAATGGGTGGGTGAACATGAAGCCATCAAGATCAGGACCGTAGCAAGTAGTGAAAACGGTCCCCAAGTGACTGGGAAGCAGAATCAGAAGATGTTACATACCAGACAACGGCCTGTCTCCAATGGTATGCTGAAGCCCCCTCAACCATTTCTCCAGGAAGACAGCACACTCGAACCCACATAACGCGGCTTCGATATTCCAAACCAGTGCCTGGTTATTTTTCACATATTGAATCCCAAGGTTTGTTAGTATACCCAATATATGACTGGCGTGCTGCGCCGCGAGTGATTCGTTCCAATCGGCATTACCGGGGGGAAGTGTGCAAATAATTTCGGCAATACCAGAAGGGTTCCAGGATTGAATGTTACGTGAGCCTATATTGGTAGCGCAGGAGCAGTCACGAATATACGCAAGACTCAATAAAGCGCTGGAGGTAAATGGCAAGGGCCCATTTGGATCTAGTGGCTCTAGGTTGGACTCTGGGGTCCGCTGCCAGAAGATCGTCCATCGACGTAGGGCGTTTCTAACATGGTGTTAATATGATTGTCCATTTGTAGCTGTTAAGAAAGTTGAAGTCTCACTTGAACAGAGTTGCATCGTCAGGGAATGGTTTGCGGCCCAAGGTTTTGGGGAATGTGTGACTCCATGTAATGCCTTGGATCAAGCCATGTAAAAGCACATAGTTAGCAACCGGGGTTGGGATACACTGTTCGGTAGTTTCCTGATCTGCATTGAGTAGTCCTAACAATGCATCCTGGAAATTGCCCTGTCTACAAGGCAGATTGTCCCTGAGAAGATTCCAGGTAGTCGAATCGGGCGCGGTCCACTCGGGGCAGGTACATGGCAGCAGTAGTTTGAACTCGTGACTCCATATAATCGGTGGCAAGTCGAACGCAATACTTTGAAGGTTCAAGAAACAGAATGCAAGTAATTTCGTTCGTCTGGCTGATTCAAGTTGGGCCCACGTGTCCCAAGACACTTGGTACTGAGCAACTTCCTCCAGACCACTCAACCTCAGAGTTTGTGCTAATACTCCACGAAGCATTAAGGATTCGCCCCTTAGATGATTATCTTTCTGCCACGTGGAAAACCAGCTCAGGCAAAGTAGACAACGTAACTCATCCAGGTAGTCAGTCTTCGGATGAAAGTTTCTTCCTCCCGAGCTCGCCAATTTCTGCATCGCGGCATAATCTCGTAGGCGTTGGTGGTCCGTCAGTAAAGCCTTCGATAGATAAAATATCTTTATTGCCGAGGAAAGCTCGTAGCGATTGGCAGCACCGAGAGCTAGGATAGCTAGAGAGAGTTGAGGTGAGCATGACTCAAGCTTAAATGTTGGGGCGTGTGTAAAGGGCATATGAGGATAAAACCCAGTGAAGTACCCAGCGAGAAATCGGGTTAGAGCGTCACTTGAAGGGAATATGACACCCTGGGGTAATTTCCCGTCCAGTGACCAAAGCAGTCGTTCTCTTTGGCAGTCGGTCACAATTGGATGAGAAACATAAGGAACAATCTGGGCCCCTAGGTTTACGTATTAACTCACACCTTGCGAGTGACGAAACAAGGGTAATCAACCTAAAGCTACCGGTGGGGTAGGAAGTATTGTAGGTTGCTGGCGCGGAGCTTGTATAGTCTCCCGATTACCAGTATGATAAGCATCACCAAGAGGAACGACATGGTCATCGTCGGCACTCTCTCTGAATGGGCCGCCACCTTGACAGAAGTGTTAACTCATTCCTCAGCTGCTGTTGGGCAAGCGCTTACCATCTGGTCCAAGTAATTTATCGAGTTCCGCAAAACGACCAGAGCGGGGTGTTATTTCAGGTCTATAGCATGTTGGCAAAACTCTCTATGATTGTGAAATTATTCATTCATAGTATGGTGGGAATCTATACATACACGAAACCTTGTTGGGCTCTGATTTGGGGCCACTCCCCGGAGTGTGTCGGTGGGAGATGCCTGGTGGACCTGACATTCTGCTCCATACGGCGACTAGGTTCGCCGTAGGGTGAACGCCCATTATCTGCAAGATGTGATCGTAAACCGGTCGATGCAGCCCCATTGAGTGATCGATAGGATACGTTATTGAAAAGACCATGCGCCATGCGTTCATGACGCCTGAGCAGATCCCGCCGCGAAAAGGCATCTCCACAGGAACAGGTGAAGGGCTTTTCATGAGTATCTTAGCTATACTGTTAGCTTTCGTTCTTTAGTATGACTCCAGAATTGAACAGACGTCTTCTCGTGTGCCGTTGCAAATGCTCTAATCGCCGAAATTCCCGGTGGCAAAAAGAACAGGAGTACTCTTTCGTGTCCACCGGTGCTGCTACGGGACTATTAGGGGACGACATTGAACAGTCCAAGCTCGACACAATGGAGCGATTATCCGGCGACGGGAACAAAATGGGTTCGAGATATCAGCTATCGACTTAGGTCATGGAAGATTCCTCGAGGTGGCGGTGGAGATTGTCGTTTGAAATTGGCGATTCGGTATCGTGGAATGTTGCCTGAGGCACGAGTTCTTTCTACTGCAACCTCACTAGTACGAGCAATGAGCAGGATGGCTTCTCAATGGAGCAAGATAACATAAAGCTATTCCAGTGATTATTTCTGCCCTTGAGTCCCGACATTGACTGTGTAAGAGGCGTTGGTCAAAAATCTTGTCGATTTTGGAGATATTTGGGGATAATTTGGAGACCCCGAATGGCCGTTGGGGAAGTGGAGACGAATAGCTGAGTAACTCCCGGCATAACTTTGATTCTATGTGGCCGAGTTTACCATTCATAAGTCTGAACTGTACTTTGAATCATTTCTTATGACGTAGGAGCCGATGAAACAATCCAGAGAAAATTTAAGAGCGGGGCTGGAAATGTTAGTCTACTTCATTTCCGCATCCAGCGGTGTGTCTGCATTGGTAGAAATATGATGTGGGCCGTCTCTCTAGGCGTAATTGCTTAGTAATGTACCTTTAGGAATATCGAATAATGGTCTGATTCTTTCAATCTAGCTGCAAACGGTGGTTTAAATACATGAAGAATGATAATCAATCTAGCCTAAAAAGGCAGCTAGAAGAGACATAACTTTTGAACCGTAGAAATATCAGAAAAATCTGTATAATCCTCGGGGATCGGTAGTTACCAATACCGATATCCGGAATAGGAAGGTCTCCTATGTGACTAGCGGTCATATACGGTTGACATACCCTTTTAGTAGTCAATGTTGAAGTTAAACGCTGCATATACCCAATTTAGTCATGAATAAGATCCTTGATGTTGACCAAATCTGAGCTTCTTCACAAATTCTCGGTATTTTTGAATTGGGAGAGCCTTCGTGAACACATCTGCAGTCATCTGGTTGGTAGGAATCTATTGATTATGTGTTTACGATCCTTGATTGTATATTCTGCCACCAGTATGTATTTTGAAGCTTCACAGTGACCAACGCGGAACGAAATTCGTTACGTCGCCACGGCAAGAAAAATACTTCCATATACTTCAAACTTTTTATCCAATGTACATTTAGTTCAATAGGCCATCGAGTAATGTAGCCAGTGATACACCCGTCTCACGGAGTCGCCAACTGGCTTGCAATGCTTGTACTATACGTTCGCGTCGACTTAGTTACTACTCTTGATATTGAGAATTTATCTCTTAAAGGATCTTGTGCAAGAATCAGTCTCTGCAATGTTCTTCGCTCTCTTCCAGGTTGATCCTCCCACGGATCAGAATCTTACATAATCGGAATGATGAGTGATCATTCCGACTGAACTTTAACGACTCTGAAGACTGGTAGAACGCCCCCCTAATCTTGAATTATGACTCTTGACTCTTTGACTCTTGAGTTCTTCAATCGGTCTATCAGCTGATTTTAGTCCCAGTACAGGCTCCATTTGTTCCTGGGTCGCGGACTATTCTTCCTTCGTATCACTCTATTCTGCCCACCGCCCGCATCATGGACCAGTCATGGCCACTCCAGTCTTTTGGCGACCTGCCTCTCTTCCGCTGGGAAGATGTCAACCAAAATGCTCCGACATCCGCCCGAAACTACCCACCCATACAGGACAGGGCAGCCTCCGATATCACCTCTCGGCTTTCGACCCGCTCCTATCCTCCGCCCGAATCATATATCTCAGAAACCCCTCAAAATCAAGAATCATGCTTGCCTAGCGACGCAGTCCCCGCGGACCATTCTCACCACCAAAAAACAGCGAAGTCTTCTCGCTTCAAATCGACACCTCGGCGGTCTGTGAAATTCCAGGGACTGCAAACTAAGACGGGTGCTTCGTCAATCCAAGAACCTGGAAAACCGCGCGAAACTGTCATGAAATCACCAAATGACGGTCCTGATGAGGTTTGTAGTATATAGGCCGACCCATACCAACCATGGATATGCATTGACCGAACGACAGCGCCGTCGCACGCAGCTTCGCCTAGCACAACGTGCGTATCGCACTCGCCAGCAAGCGACCATCAAAGACCTAGGAAATCGCATTTCCCACCTGGAAACTATTTTGGAAAGCATGAGCTCTACTGTTCTATCATTCAGTGAGCAATTAGTTGACTCTGGGGTGCTAGAGTCTTATTCTGGCCTGACAGTGAGTCTACGTGATACTATGAAGACCTTTCTTTCATTAGCATCCGAAGCAAGCCCTGACAGCAGGGTACGGATTCCTGATGAACCTTCACAAACCGAAGAACAGGAAGACTCGTCCCTGTCTTCACACCTTGCAACGACGACGCGTTCGCTACCCAGTACCTCTCTCCCTGCGTTTGTGGATCACGACAGGCCTCATTTCACTGGTTCTGGTATTCCACCTACAGTCAGTTCATCGGCAAATTCTTTCATAGGACTGTCCGAATTCATTGAAAGACTGAACATGGAAGCCCTCTACCAGTCATATCTGGCTTTATCTAACCAGGCCATTGGGCTGGAACAACTCCAAAGGCCATTTGGGTTAATTCTAAGTATGCTGGATCGCGAAACCGTGGCGTCTTACGCGAAAGCAGAACTAGACGCTATATTAAACCGAAAGTCATTAGAAGGATGGGAAAGAGTGCCCCTGTTCAGCTTGGGCGGTGCAGGAACTCATTATCTAGGGCCGTCTTCGCTGCAAGCCCAAAGCGAGGGCCTCCCTTCCTATTCTCATCGAAGATGGGACATAGTTGAGGACCCTTTAGCCCTGGTTGCGTCTGATCTACAAGAGGATCTAGAAGGGGACTGGTTCGACTTGCATGATCTGGAAGAATTTCTTCGGGATAAAGAGTTGCTTCTGCTTTTGCCTACTGATAACCCAACGAAAGGCTCATCGACGCAGACCATCATTGATGTCGCTCGTCTTATACTAAGTATTTTCGCCCCCCGCTATATTAGCCGATAGAGTATTCTGACTTTTATAGCATTAATCAGCAGGGGAGTTTGCCTGGGTCGCACGCCTGGTTTTCAACGCGGGGACGTAGAGAAAGCCCTGCAGTTTTCAACTATACCATGAAATTCCATGAACACAACCAACCTCCTTGGATATTAATTTCACACGCCATGGCCATATGCCTGCCAGTAATGCATTGTTTATTTGAAGAACGCAGAAGACTGGCTTTGATAGTTTTATTATTTCCGATAAGATAACCTAATTTACCAATTCACCTCACCATTGGGCTTTCTGAAACGAAGAATCAATAACGGTAAATTACAACGGTGTGTCTATACCCTTATCAAAAATACGATCTTGAACATGTTGTGCAAGGAACGATCCGACCCAGTGTTCTGGTCAGTTTCCATATTTAGACTCGATGCTAAGTCCAGATAGCATCATTTTCAGGCCGTTAGCCTGAAGAAAACCTTTAGGTAAAGCTGTGTGAGAAGTTAAAGAGGATTGATGGTAAGTTATCCACCGAGGGGTCCGGGCTAGCAAAGGGCAAATGAAGTTTGAGACTGTAGGCTAGTCACTGCCTGTCATATTTCAGCATGATGATTTGTTTTATATTGTCGAGATCAGTGCCGGTGAGACAGGCGAGTTGGTACTGATCTTGAAAGGCTATGTGCAGAAGATATAGTATCCTTGAAGTCCATAGGTAGGGGGACGACTAGTACTTGTTGTGGATGCATCGCTAGACCGACTTGACCTAGGAAAGCAAATGGGTGGAGACTTCGTCATTCAATTATAGACTAGCTGTGGGGATTTGGAATCGGCTCTCGGGATAACTCAATTTTCCTAGGATCCCTGAAGGTATTGATCATGGAACAACCGGGATGATTCGTAATAGATCCCCTAGGATGCCCAACAGACATACATAATGGATTTGAACGGGACTATATTGATAATCTGTCATCGGGATTACATTGACCAAGGATCCAGGATGTATCCTTGACTGCCACGGGGAGAGATGGTGCTTTTGCCGAGTATATTGTCGTGAAAGGGGATCTTCAGATGAAGATCCTAGACAATATGAGCTTCCAGGAAGCTGCCGCCCTAGGAGCAGATATCCAGACTATTGGCCAGTCTTTTTACCAGATATTGGGCCTTGATCTTTCCACTCAGCCTTTCAAAGATGCCACTTCTACTCCTATTCTTATCTATGGTGGTTCCTCCGCGACCGGTACCCTAGCGATCCAATTCGTTAAGCTCTCCGGCTATACCGTGCTCACAACCTGTTCACCTCACAACCTCGACCTTGTTCGCAGTCTAGGCGCGAACGCCGTCTTCGATTATAAGGATTCTAGCTCCGCCGCTGAAATCCGCGATTAAACCAACAACGACCTTAAACTAGTCTTAGACTGTATCTCCCTTCCTTCTAGTGCTGAATTTTGCGACAAGGCTCTTTCCACCGAGGGCGGCGAGTACTGTGCACTTTTGACCGTGTAACATATTCTGACGGACTTTCTTGTGGCACCATACTTTGCTAAATAGTGATATAATGCACAGAGAAGTTCATTAGATGGTAGTAGACTTCGGCAAGACCCATGGGTAGCCATATAAAACCCATCGATGGGATGGGTTTTGGGTCCAAATCTCTGTCTTGTTTACACCAATATGGGTACGTACCCATGGGTCCTGCCGAAGTCTACCACCATCCAATGAACTTCTCTGTGCATTATATCACTATTTAGCAAAGTATGGTGCCACAAGAAGCATTCGACTGTACATCTTAACTTAAGATAGCCCATCCAATGAGAAATTCCATGCAAAACCAGAAATGGGTCTCGATGTATCTTGTTTAAATCAAGGTCGACTGTCACTGGATTAGGTTTCTAAGGTATCATCATTCAGTCCGTCGGAATATGTTACATGCTTCATAGCCGTTTCCAATATATGCCTAAAAGGCTCAAACAGAGTTTGTTCCACCGTGAATTCAAGACTTAGACCCTCTGATTCAATAATTTAATGGCCCATTCCAACGGGCGAAGAAAAGTGGAAATGCGTGAACGTGGAATAAATGCCAGAGGCAAACGGACATGTTGCGTAATCAGCCCGACCCGAGTCGTAGTTAACTTTTAACTTAACGTTTGTAAGCAGGCGCTAGAATCGATAGTTAACTGTTATCGTCACCACGTCGATTTCAAGATTACTAATATACGGAAGAATAATACACCAGTTGATACAAAGTCCCTTCAGGGGTCCCTCAAGAAGGCAGCTATTCTCCTGGCAGCATAATTTCAGGACTTTTTAAGAGATCAACCCTAGTCTCATTCATTGACCGCGACTATGGTCCAGAAAACCATTCTTATTACAGGTTGCAGCGAAGGCGGAATAGGTGATGCCCTGGCCAAAAGCTTTCACAAAAGGGGCTTTCGCGTCTTCGCCAGTGCCCGCAATCTTGCTAAGGTTGAACATCTCAAATACATGGGTCTCGACATCTTACAACTCGATGTCACGGACGAAGTCTCAATCAGACAAGCTGTGTTGACTGTCAAGGCCGCAACTGGTGGTCATTTGGATTTCTTAGTTAACAACTCCGGTGCAGGCAAGTTGAGTTCGAAACGGTATATCAATTCCCTGAGATAGGTTGTAAGCTAACAACCTAATAGGTTACAGCATGCCTCTGTTGGACTCAGATATGTCAGTAGCGAAGAAAATGTTCGATGTGAACGTCTTCGCTGTCGTGGCCGTGACCCAAGCCTTTGCGCCTCTTTTGATCGCTTCGAAAGGGACTATCATTAACATTGGGTCTGTGCTTGGCAAAATGCCGTTCCCATGGCAAGGCTTGTACAATGCTAGTAAAGCTGCAGTCGCTATGATCACCGATCAACTACGCATTGAGCTCTCTCCTTGGGGAGTCCGTGCAATCCTTGTCAACACTGGCGCAATAAAGACGCGCTTTTTCGACAATCTGTCAAGCAAACCAGTTTTGCCTGAAAATTCCCTTTATTATCCTGCCAAAGATTTGATTGAGCCAGCATTGGCCGGAAGCGAGGTTGAGGGAAACGCCATGGAGGTTAATGCGTATGCTGAGGTCGTTGTAAACAACGCGATCCGATCTAATCCCAAAAAGCATCTCTGGTCTGGAGGGGGCGCTCTTGTGACCTGGTTAGCATCTACATTTGGCTGGTCAACTGTCTGGGTATGACCTCCTTGCCCGTCAACACTAATATTTCTTTCTTGTCGGTCGCTAACTCATACATAGGACATTCTTATGCCTCGTGTCGCTAAATTGCCTGACGTAAAGAACTTGATCTACGCTTCAGAGGAGGCGGTACAAGATCGCCGAAAGGCAAAGTAATAGCCCTCGCTTTCATATGCTTTGTGAAAGCAACCCTGTCTCGGTCTTTCTACAGTTGTTTCTGTCTGCTTTCTTTTTTTTATTTGTTTCGTCGATTTGTTCTCCGGATTTTATTTCTTTGATCCAGCGAATCGAACTTTTATTCTCGCCATCTTATTTCTAGTCGACTGTGGCTATCCCTTTTGAGTGCTTATTTTTGTATGAACTCTCGTGGATACACTGAAGAATGGCCCATGACTTTGTCCCAGAGTTAAATTGAATATAAAATACCCCAAGTTATAATGACGTCTATTATTCATATCAAAATTCGTTTCTTATGCCGTGCGCTGTCGACCACACATTAACGACAGCAATCCATGAGATAGGGTTCGAAAAAGATCAATCACTTCAGTTTGTGCTTCTGACATCTCGTTTATTGACAATTGGTGCTGAGCATGTAGGCGGCTCGACGAGCCCTCGAAACTTCAACTACCTTCACGTCTGGAAGCCAATAATCCACATGGGATCAGCACGTTGCCATGAAATGATGGATACGGATCTTGGGTGCCGCGCCATAATTGGAGTCCATCATCTCGGGCGCTGATGATTGTAGTTTCTTAAGTTAGCAAGAAAGTCGACATTTAAGCCGGGTTGTCCAGCCAGAATATACAGGATAGTAAGAGGGTCTCAAGCTTTGATGTCATACTGAGCTGACAATGGGTCTACTTTCTGTCTTTACAACATGTCATATTTTGTCATAGACGAAATCTCAAGCTGCATATGTTGGGCTTGAATCAGCAATTTTACGGTGACAGATTCTGCCAATAGTCAAATGTTGAAGCGTGATAGCCGATAGATGATATGGGATCTTTACTTGCTCTAATGTTCTATGAATTCTTGATACTCAATGGATAAAAAATGAAAGACAAAATCAACTACTCTGCTTGTTCGCGGACTTCCTCCCAGACTCGCTGAGAAGCCAAATGCTGCCATAATCGACGAATCCCTTCATTCCCCGATTGCTGTTACACGTTCCCGACTCACCGTGCAACCACTTATGTGGTATAATTACTCAGTTTCTCAAAAAGAGCTCAAGCTGCTTTGCGTAAAGCTCAGGCACCTGGAAGAGATGACCATGCCCGGCGTCAGGATAGAGATGCAGCTGAGCATTAGCGATGCGCTGCTGCAACACAAAGCTGTTCGCAGTAGGCGACATAATATCGGTATGGCCATTGGTGACCAGGACTGGGGCTTTGATATCTGCCAGTCGATCGAAGTTATGAGTGTCGGCTGCGAATTTGAAGATGGCGGCAAGCTGCGACTGAGCGCCAGCTCCGACAAGGTATCCTTTTCTCTCTTCGCCTTCGACCTTGCGCTCATGAATTCTCTGGTACTACCCGTGGCCCAGGGCGAGACTTGTCTCGGAGGGATAGAAGAACAGGTTCATCATATCATCCTCTGTTGGTGGTTGATCATTGTTTGCTCCTGCACTTTCTAGTACCTCCCGCGGAGGCAGGGCCACTCCTTCGCCGATTCCAGATTGAGTACCAGCCAGAATCAATTTGTTGACAATCTGAGGGTAGTGAAACTCGATGGTTTGCACGATAGCGCCACCCATGGAAAAACCAATAAAATCAGCCTTGGACACCACAAGCGCGGCGAGGATCTTCACATGTACCGAAGCCATTTCGGGAATGGAATCCGGCACAGATCCTTCACTGTGTCCGAGTCCGATGCTATCGTAAACAATGATTTCACGACTTTTGGCAATGCTGTTGAACAAAAGCGGATCAAGCGTATCCATGCTACCGCGAAGGTGATTGACATACACTAGCGGCAAGGAACTACGTTCCCGAAACGTCGATAGGCAAGTTTCAGTCCATCAACAGAGACAAAGTTGGTCACAGCGGTTGAAGGGTCGTCATTATGCAGCCTTTTTACAGGATACCTCTCAAAGGGAGGTTGTAACAAGATTGGAACAAGATTGGAAGAGCAGTAGTCAGTCAAGAAGAGCCTTTAGAATGAGTATAGAAGTGCGGCAGGGATTGGTTGTGCATTGATAGGTCAAGTTCCTTATTATTTCCAACATTCGGGCGGAACCTTGATACGAATCTATGAGATTACGTGATCTAGCGGCTTGGCTCGCACACTCGAACCCTTGAGGAACTTACCCCTTTATCTATTATAGGAGAAGAGACTAATCGTTATGCAAGAGAATTAAGAGCCCTATCATTCAAAAGGCATTCGCTCCTTAGTAGGCTACGTGCGTGTAGCCGATACAGTGTCATTCTGCCCTCCTTCCCCTGTGCAATTCATAACAAACCTACTATGCTTCCATGCTGTTTTCCACCGACGTCCACCGACGGTCGTTAGTCGTAGATCGTGGTTGCTCGGAATAGACGAAAACGAAGTGTAATCATGAAAGAACAGGCCAGTTCTCAACGTCATTGTCGGAATCGGGATGATGAGTAATCGACCCAGTCGGACAGTATAGTCATCATTGCCGCGCTGAACCCCACTCTATTCCTTAAACTCTAAGTTGATCAGACATCCCCAGGGTTTGGTATGCTGATTAATTCTTTTTGGTGCCGTCGGTCTAAGGTCCATACTTAGGGATAATTTCCGCCTTTGCCACTGGTGACGCATACACTTAAATGCTACCTGATTCCCTATTCCCTACACTCGCGTTCTCATATCTTCTGAACCCGCCAGTACGTCTTATTCCACTTTACTCTGTACAGCCTGAGCTCCATTGATGTCCAGCTTGTTTCAGCCCCTTACTATACACCTACACTTGACTCCCCATGAAAGCGGTCGTGACAAATCGGTTCCTGCCCAGGCGTTTACTGAGCCTGGCTCTTGGTAGTGCGCTTGGCCAGGGCGCGCAAGTCAAAGATGTCTCGATTCCGGAAATCAAGGAAAACGAAGTTTTGGTCAAAGTAATTGCCGTTGCATTGAACCCGATAGACTTCAAAGATATCGACTTCATGTCCCCACTGAATTCTGGAATCGGCTGCGACTATGCCGGTGAAGTGGCTAAAGTCGGGAAAATTTCCGGACAGCGCTGGAAAGTTGGAGATAAAATCGCTGGCTTCGTTCACGGCGGTTTGTATCCTGACGTCGGCTCATTCGCCGAGTATCTCAAAATTGATGGGGACCTCGCCTGGAAGGTACCCGAAGAGATGGCCCTCGGCGAGGCTGCTACGTATGGAGTCCCAGCTGCTACCGCCATGCTTGGCCTTTCTTATCTTGATGTCTCTTTGGCAGATGTCCAAGATGGTCGTGACCTTGGAGATGAGCGCCCCTCAATTTTCATCTATTCAGGAGGCTCTAATGTTGGACTTTTCGCAATCCAACTAGCGAAGAGAGCGGGTTACAAGGTCATTGCTACGGCCTCGCCTCGTTCCTTTGATCTCGCCAAGCGTTATGGTGCCGATGCCGTATATGACTATAGGTCTCCTACGGCAGTTGCCGAAATTAAGAAAGCCTATCCAAACATCACGAGGGCCCTTGATTGCTTTTCGGAAGGTGCTTCGACCACCTTTTGTGCCGATTTGCTTGAAGGGGGCAAGGTTGTTACCCTGCTTGACCAAGGAAAGCCGAAGAAGCCAAACGTCACTTACAAATTCCTTATGGTCTATACTGTCTTCGGCCGAGACTTCCAGTTGATGGCGCCGCTAGGCCCAGTGTTCAAGGCTCTGGCATCTGATCGTGACATTCTAAGACAGTTTTATAGTAGCTTGTCAACCTTGAGCCTTACCGCTGCAAGGCCTCCACCGATCACGACGATCAAAGGCGGATTCAAGGAGATTTTTGAAGGCTTAGAAACACTTCGAAAAGGAGAAGGTCGTGGCACAAAGCTGGTCGTGGAGTTTCAATGACGATAGTACTTAATGTGAACCTTGATGTTTACGATTGACAAATTGCATGTTTAATATATGGCTATTCTGCCCTGGTTGTCTCGCTTTCGGCGCCTTTGCTAGAATACTAATAATTTAATCACTGAAGTTCAGTCATTCACACTCAGTATTTCCATATCGCACATACTTCACCGCAAGCCATACATGCAACATTTCATGTTTGCAGAGTTTATTCTGATTTATAATTTATGGGCAATCTTTCCACCGCGAGTAGATGACTTGGCCAACAATCTGATTTCTCGAACTGAACGTGGCAAATTTCACGACCGCAGAGGGCTAGGCGTTGAATGGTGTCATGCAACTGTGACTAGTAGAGAGTGAGCTATATTACTTTGCCACTTCACAGTAGGACGAGTAATCAATCCTAAACCTATAAGTGGACGTCTTCTCCGTTTCCAGAGACTGTACCAAGATACTACTGTGGAGTATCCAATGTTGAGTCATATTCAGCTCAAGTCGAGGCTGTTTACTAATCGCCGATATAACGTGCTCGGTGATATTGATGTATGTGAAGCTAGTTCGACTATTACTAAACAAGTTCACTGATCTCATGATGGCATTACAGAGACAGAGAGACCGGATAGCTCGGTTGTCTCCCTATTTTATCCACCGGCATGGCTGAGACAGCTTTGGACATGCGCATCGTAGATGGGCCGTCGTGGCGTCTTCTAAAGCTGCCAGTCGATCGAACAAATCATCCTAGATCTGAGTGTGCTCTTCTACTTGAACAAGCCGTAAAATCCACTACAAATATTGCTTAGAAAAGTGCCACTTCTATTTCACTCCAAGAGATGAGAAACCAGGGACGATGTGGATGACCGCGCCAAAACCTCCCAAGACCAGCAGGCTAGCCGCAGAGATTAAAATTGAACCCAGGGGACAAATATAGATCCAAAAACCAACCTGCAAAGTATGTTTTACTCGAAAAAGAAGCTACGTCTATACAAAGAGGCACGGATGCGCATATTGCGTCAAAGAAAATCAGGCATGTATGCCAAGAGCACGGCTAGCGCGGTATGGTCTTTTTTCTTTTTGTTCTTCTCATTTCACTCGATAGTAGGATATCGTATTTCTAGCAGCTAATATACATGCGTAATTACGTAGAGCGACAACTAATTATGTTCTGAAATATTCCAGCAAATTCTCCCGCCGTCCCACCTTCTAAACGTCCCCGCTCCAAGACATCGATCGCGAAGTACCGCACCAGAGTCTTATGTACTCGATTTTCTCAGAGATAGCAAGACTGCTTCCAACCACAAAGATAGAGGACAATCAGACTACCTCCCCAGTCGTCGATACAACCGATGAAGACAAGGTCTGCGAGTCGGAAAAGCTGAAGCCGTCCCCTTCGAACTGAGGTATGCTGCCTATACGAATACACACGGATTGGCAGAAAAACCAACCTATAGCTTTGTTCGGACAAGCAAAGCATTTCATTGCTAGCAATAACGTCAATCTTATATTCCAATAGCATTAAAATATATCGAGAAGCTAGGATGGTGCCTTCACGGACTGTTGAATCGGAATTCGGCTTGGGTGAACTAGAAAAGCTTCCTGATATTTTAGCGACTTAGCTCCGTTATCATAACTTATGGCTTTCTCATTAAAAGCAAGTTGCATTTGTGCTATGGATCGATCGAGACATCAATACTGAGTGACAGGTGTCTTGTCTAAAATTCGTTAGAATTTCCAGCTGGATCATGGTTGAATTTGAAAGATGACTGTAATTAATTAGTCCACGGTCCTCTTATTTTATCCTCTCAATTTTTCTAATTTTGAATAGGAGATTCACCGTAATTGTATCGTACTGCGTAGTATTACTCGTGTCAATGGAAAGTGATGAGTCTGCTGGACGTATTAGTTAGCTCCGATTCTGTATTCCTCTACTCTATTTTGCAGCAAGAGAAGGGTCCCAATATCGAATACTGTGGTTGATCCTACACTTCATTGCAATAACGTAATCCACCACCGAGTGGATCACCTCCGCTCCGATTCTACATACAAGCGATATCTTAGAGCTTTTATCAACAAAACCTTTCCATTTCTATATAAAAGTTAATTCAGAGCTCGATTAAGAAATTGTAATAGTCTATGTCCTAGAATATGGCAATCACTACAGCGCGGGGGCGCTCGTACGCGTGGCTCAACTGTGGAAAGTGTAGGATCTATCGGTGTATTATCTTGAGCTTCTTGGACCTTATTTCCACACTAGAATCGCTACTGGTCTTCCTGTATAGAAAAGCCCTCTGCAGTAGCTAGTTGCCTAGTAGAGCGTTTTCTCTTTTGAAGCCTTTTTTCATGGGACGCGCGTAATTCGCGAATTTCTTCACGTGCAAGAACTGCTTCATTTAAGGCCAATTCATGACCTTTAATAATATTGCCTAACCGCGCTTCTAATGAAGATGAAGGGCTTTGTGTACGCTCACGTATACGCCCTTTAAACAGCTGCTTCATAGTAGATGCCTGCTTTTCGAGCTGCCTAGTCGTATAGGGTGTGTTAGGAGCTGAATTAAATGGCTTCCATGACCGTCTAAGTCGAGTAGTCGATATCGACCAACTGAAAAATAAACGTTTTCTGAAGCCACCTAAGGCCTAAGTCGTCTGTTGTCCAGCCGTTTGATGATAATCCAATCCGCCAATCTTCTGGAAGGCTGCTGTAGTCATCATACCATCCCTCAATTGGCACCGAGAATCCCCGGGTGTTAATACATTCAATTGTAGTCACCCATTCGCGATTTCCAGGTTGAATAAGCCATGGCCTGCCAGGCATTTCACGCCTTGTAACTACCTTTGCAGTTGCAATCATTCCCATAGCGAATCCTGTCCCATCAAAGTTGTAGATACCCTCATCTAGGATACCGTTATTGCTACAGATCTTCTGCAGCTCATTAAAGAACTCCCGAATGACCCTAGGACCCTCGCACAGGGCACGAGAGTAATTATAGCGCCTAGAGAACCTAGATTTGATCTCAGGACGCCTGTTGATAAAGCTCGTCCCCAATTAACCCCGATAGGAGAGTTGGGGGTATCAGAGTCAGTCTGGAGGATCAGATCGGCCATTTCTCGCACATGAGTATGCCTTCGGGGACAGCCACGCTCATCTCTGAATACTATCCATTGCACCAAATAATTCTCCTGAGTTTGGGATAGCCAGAGGTTGTGGTTGAGTTGTTCTTGTTGAAATTCGCTGCCTTTTAATCGTGTTATGAAATGCACAGGGGAAGGAGGGCAGAATGACACTGTATCGGCTATACACACGTAGCCTACTAAGGAGCGAATGCCTTTTGAATGATAGGGCTCTTAATTCTCTTGCATAACGATTCAATCTCTTCTTCTCTATATCTCTAATGGATAATGGGGTAAGTTCCTCAGGGGTTCGAGTGTGCGAGCCAAGCCGCTAGATCACGTAATCTTATAGATTCGTATCAAATCGGTCTCGGAACGTACCACGCGGTATATTAAAAGCTTGAATAACTGCACGTATCGAAGGAAATTCGCCATTTTTAAAAGCTTTTAACGCAAGCTGAATCCTCCCCTCTTGCTCCATTCTTTTACGACGCGTTCCGCTTTTTCGGGGTGGCATGGTGGTTGATAAAAGTAGGGGGGTTGGTTGACGTGGAGGGATTTTGTTGTGGGGGGCGGAGCACGCGTGGTGGGCGGATCACCCCGGAACTACGTTATGTTAGTTAGAAGCAGATAAGAAACACTCCATTACAAATGTCAAATGGCAATATTGCTCAAAGGCGTTAGTGGTGAAACGCACGAAGAATTGCCAGACCTTACTACCAAGTCGGAATGTACGCAAGCTGATACGAATCTATGAGATTACGTGATCTAGCGGCTTGGCTCGCACACTCGAACCCCTGAGGAACTTACCCCTTTATCTATCATAGAAGAAGAGATTAATCGTTAAGCAAGAGAATTAAGAGCCCTATCAAACCAAAAGCATTCGCTCCTTAGTAGGCTACGTGTGTGTAGCCGATACAGTGTCATTCTGCCCTCCTTCCCCTGTGCATTTCATAACACAAGCAATTGGAATGGGGGTCTTGGGCGGCCTCAAAAGCAGGAAGACGGGTCATTTGTTGTGCAAATCCCTGATAGGGCGGAAATCAAGCTCCCATGGATAGTCATAGATCGAGACGTTGATATTTACATGAAAGCCTTGCTGTAAAATAGCGCAGGAAAGCGTTTTCTTGCATACTCCTAGATGGCCACATGGCGTGAATTCTGGACGCTGTGGACTGAGGTTCAGACTGCCAAGGTTAAATTAAAAGAGGTCGTCTTGGACGAGTTTTTAAAATCACTGCCGCCGATCTTATGGAGAGAATTTCAGGACTATTTGATGTATATCATGGAATTTGGATATACTAGTTGGGCTCCCGAAGTATGCTGTACACTACAGGACCTATCACCCAAGGCTAGGACGACCAGCCTGAGGGAGTACATGGGTAGCGAGGACTAATTAATTCTTGAGCCATGTTAGCTTTGCTCGATTTATATGAATGCCTATGTATTATTGAATGGTGGACAATTCTAATACATCTATTGCATGATGCGACGGGTTTCTACGCCGAATGTCTGTATTCAACGAGCCCTGGCCCACACATCCTTCCAAGATGACTTTTTAGTTCCAAACTCTCTGTTGTTCGTGGGCCGAGAAGAGTAAAATTATTCTGTTACTTGCAGGGTCTCTGGGACCATTAATACATACTTTACTGCTTCTCAACCTCTCTACTCCAAGCATTTAGGCCTTAATACTATGCACATATGAAATGAAGTATCAAATATTGGGCTTCCTACTCCATACGCTCACAATTTTCAACGTACGTAGTGTGATTCGACGCCTGCATAAGAAACTTTCCTAGAAGCAGGATCAGATACTAATGTCAGTGAGTTTATGAGAATTCAGTTTAGACATGGGTCGACCCGACTTTATGTAACTTTTGTTCGACATGGGCTCAAAGTGACAGTTCCGATACATCAGCTGCCTTGTCTTCTCCCTGGGCGATTTCAGTCCATGCTACTGTGAATAACAGCTGTGAGCGATGGTATAACGAGCCCCAACCAACATTGGTTTCATTTGTCAGTTTATTGACCCGGCGTCGGCTTTCGGGCATGATTACTACACCGATAATTCCGGAGCTTGTCACCTTCTGACAAATTGCCATATTATAAATCACTTTTTTGGAGCTTATCCCGTGTACTTCGAAGACTATAAAACTGCTAGTGGCCTTTCATTCTGATGATCGTACTTTAAATACATTGCTTTAGTTTAGCTTTCTATTGCATACTTGTTAGCACCATTTAAACCACCATACCTCCAAAAACCACTTCATCCAGCATGACTAAGCTTTTCACTCCTTTGCGCGTTGGACGCATGGAGCTTTCCAACCGCATCGCCATGGCCCCCATGACCCGCTTCCGCATCGACGATAACCATGTCCCTCTTCCCCTCGTCAAGGAGCATTACGCTCAGCGCGCTTCCATGCCAGGCACCCTCCTGGTTACCGAAGCAACCCTCATCAGCCCTCAAGCAGGAGGGTATCCCAATGTTCCCGGCATCTGGAACGACGCCCAGATCGCCGCCTGGAAGGATGTCACGAACGCCGTGCACGATAAAGGCTCCTACATCTACATGCAGCTGTGGGCACTGGGCCGCGTAGCAAGTGCAGACATGCTCAAGGCCTCTGGATTTGATCTCGTCTCTGCTAGTGACATTCCAGCCTCGGCAAATGCACCAGTCCCGCGGCCGCTAACCGACGAGGAGATCAAGTCATACATCCAGCACTACGTGCAGGCCGCGCGTAATGCCATCGCCGCGGGCTTCGACGGCGTTGAGATCCACGGAGCCAATGGCTACCTCATTGATCAGTTCATCCAGGACGTCACCAATAAGCGAGATGATCAATGGGGCGGTAGCATCGAGAATCGTGCCCGGTTCGCGCTTGAAGTAGCCCGTGCTGTGGTGGATGCCATAGGCGCCGACCGTACGGCTATCCGCTTTAGTCCTTATAATACCTTCCAGGGCATGAGGACGGATGATCCCAAGCCGCAATTTGCCTATCTAGCGCGCGAATTGGCTCCTTTGAAGCTGGCCTTTGTGCACTTGGTTGAGGGCCGCATCTCTGGTAGTGACGTTGTCGAGACCACAGATGAGTTGCACTTTTTCCTGGATGCGTATAGGGGCGCTGGGCCGGTCGTGGTAGCTGGTGGGTATAAGCCTGAGCTGGCGCGGGAGGCGGTTGATCACAAGTATAAGGATCACGATGTTATTGTTGCGTTTGGTCGGCCGTTTACTTCGAACCCTGATTTACCGTTTCGTATTAAGGAGAATGTGGCTCTTGTTCCGCACGACAGGGATGTGCTGTATCTTCCTAAAGACCCGAAAGGCTATAATGATTGGGAGTTCAGCGATGAGTTTAAAAGGGCGGTTGAGGCTACAGCCTGATTTTGAAATTTGCTGGAGGGCTCTGGTCAGTATATAGATTTATAAGATAGATGGTTGATGTGTTTCAGTGCTTAGTCAGTCTTCACTAGAGTTAAAGATATCATCCGAGTCGATACCATATTTTTGAATGGTTTCTTCAACCAGTTTAAACCATGGCAGGATAATTTTGGGATCTTCAGAAAGAGCCCTCTTGTAGCCATATTTGCGAGATAGACGTGTCATAATATTTGGACAGCGTTTGACGAATTCTGTAGGACAATTTTTTCTAACAGAAAGGGTGGTAGTAGAGGTTGTCTTTTCGCGCGATCGGAGTAGTAAATTGGCCATATCTTGTAACATAAGCAAATTGAAAGCTGCGCCTCTCGAATACATAGAGATTAATAAATCTTCTATTGAACTCTCTTCAAGTTGGGTAAATTCATGGCCATTTGACCACATATTATGCTTGTTTTGGCGACCCTTTATTCGAGCTGAGAGGGTAGTACGTGGCACTTCAAAAGAGCGGGCAGCAGCAGCAACAGAGGGAATCCTGCCATTTTTAATAGCTTCTACAGCAAGTAGAAGACGACCCTCTTGCTCAATCAATTTTTGTGTTTTCTGGAGTCTTTTTGGAGGCATGGTGGTGGTTTAAAAAAAAATGTAAACAATGGTTGCTAAGGGAAAATTTGATGGGGTGACCGGTCGACCGGGAATCACGTTAGTGTTGGTATCACCAGCTAGGTCCTGTGTACACAGTTAAGTGAACAGTATGTATGCTCGTAAGCAAGGGTCAATTTTGATTCATGTAGATAAATGTAAGTGTTCAGTCTAGTTGAAAGTTACTCCTGGATCCAACACGCCGGCCCTCGGCGGTCACAACACCGGAGCCGCAGCCTGGTGCAAGAATGCGTTCACCAAGCAAGGGATGATATCCGTCCGTCGCCAGCAGTAAGTTACCGCTGGCTTGTTCAGACAGAAGGCTATATCCCGACAGTTAGTTTACTAAAGTAATTCATGGTCGAGTGGCGCTGGGCCTCGTAGGGAGTCGCGATTTTCCAGGTTCAATTCGACTCGGAACCGCCAAGAATCAGATTCAGGTTCCAAGGTTTTGAGGTCGCGATACGACTCTAGGATTCTTGGAGTCGAACCTGACGAACCTGACAGGTTCGACTCGAGCCTCAGGTTCCGCAAACAGTGCAAACATAGTAATTCTCGTGATACGCATATTTTATGTTTTGGAACCTGAATCGGACCATTACGAGGCCTAAGTGGCGCACACGGGCGAGTGGTGCATCGTATCAAAAAACGCGCCGTGCGCGCAGCCATACCATTTCCAATCACTCACTATGCCACACAAATCATAGCCATTTGTATTCGATTTTCTTGAGATAATGGCATTTTCAATGGTAGTGGTGGTAATTGACGCGTTGGAAAGAGGTTGTAGTGGATGCGGTAAAAATTCGTCGCTCGGTGGTTAATTACGTTAACTGTAAATTTAGAGCGAAGAGCGGATTCGTATACATCTACAAATAAACCGTGCATTCATTGGCGTGAAACTCGGATGAGACTTTCACAAATTAATTGTAATCTGTGAAACCGACAGCATAGCACCTTTCAGAATCACAGGTGAGCCAAGAGGCTGGCCATCAATTTTCACCCAATTTGATATAGATACAGTGGAGTGAATACCAAAGAAAAAAATTTCATGGAAAAATTAGTCGGGTGGACGAATAAAGTGTTGCCAGACTGTTTGACTGTTACGTGGCGTATTAGCCACGACTAAATGGGGTTGGATAACGGGAAAGGAAACACGTAGGCATTCGGAACGAGGTCTGTATTACAAGACTTGATGTGACGAACGGCAACGCTGGCGATAAGAAATCGCGAGAATGTAGGATATGCATTCAACGAAGAAACTAAGCTAGTCCCGATCGGGTAGTTAGGTCATAGGGTATCGCGAAGGAACGTCTTCGGAGGCTGGTCACAGTCCGTGACACTTGAGGCTATGGGATGCTGCTCTTCAGAACTAATCGCTGCCCCTCCTCAGTATGAGGCCAGCGTAGATTATATACATTGTGTAGGGGGCTTGCTTATGCACGATTATGTGAGCTCCCGAGCGTAACAGGCTCGCCGTAACATGGCCTAACATTGACACCCCATGTACTTCGGTCGGAGCAACATCTTAGCGACCTGAACAATATTTGAATTTTTTATCTCAGTTTGTTTTCAATGTTTTGTTTATCTTTTGACATCCTTGTCTCACTTGGAGCCTGACAGATATGATAAGCGAAGCCTGCAAAATTCCTGAGGTTGGCTCGGAGAAAAATAGTAATCACGGCATCGGGGGTTTGCGCATCTAAAAATTGAGTTGAAAATTTTCCATTTGTAATAGACCCACCCATATGAAAGCCTGGACAATCACATCCTCAGATGCCGCAGATCTCAGCAAGTTCTGGAATACATGTCCGCTTCTAAAGCATCGGAGTAGATCAGTAATCAGTCTCCATGCCGTCGAGATAGGGTCCACCGCAAGTCTAATTACTTAAGCATCCTAATTAGTTACATTGAAATTCTTCCGACCCCTTCAAAGTCCTATAAGAACATATCCTATTTCACGGTGTATCTTTGATATATAGAGCCCTTCAAAATCTTGGTCCCTTCAGCCAAGCTTCGATCATCATGGCGTCCGTATTAAGTGATTCAGTCAAGCTGCCTTGTGGGTTGGTCTTTCCCAACCGGCTGTCCAAGGTATGAATTATGGGGAAAATAAGAAACTTTACAAGCACCTGTTTACAATTAAGCAGGCAGCAATGGCCGAGAACCTGGCGCAGTCAAACAACAATCCCAATGAGGACTTCAACGAGGCCTACACTAAATGGAGTAAGGGTGGGTGGGGCATGATTGTCACAGGTAAGCCGACCACTCGTCATGCATATCTAGTCCTCCAATCCGTCGAAAAGGAAAACATGAAAAAAAAGAAAAAAGAAACAAAGCTTATTTGGGCAATTGGCAGGAAATGTGCAAGTCGATATTGATCACCTCGGACAATTCTCGGACCCTGCCTTCCAGGGCGAAAATGCGGTCTCAGACGACAAACATCTTGAGTCGTGGAGGAAATATGCCGCAGCCAGTCAGGAGCATGGTTCTCCCACCATTGTCCAAATTTCCCACCCTGGAAAACAATCACTGCGCGGCGCGGGGCGCAGAGGTCTTTTTGCTTCTACGATGGCACCAAGCGCGATTCCGTTGACACTTGGTACTAGCCTCTTGGATTCTGTCGTTACTTCTCTTGCATTCCCAAAGCCCCGAGAAATGACACTGAAAGATATCGACAGAGTCATTCGTCTATTTGTGGATACAGCCCGTATGGTGTCGGACAGTGGGTTTTCTGGAATTGAGCTACATGCAGCTCATGGTTATCTCCTAGGTAAGCAGGACACATAGCTTACTTAATACGCGTTGGCTCACCATGTCTTGCTGGATAGATCAATTTCTGAACGCCAAGGTATGTTGGACGAAATGGGCTTCACAGCGACGTATAACTGATTTCCTAAAACAGTCTAATCTTCGCACCGATGACTACGGAGGCTCTCCAGAGAAACGAGCAAAGCTTCTTTTGGATATCCTGAAAGGATGCCGAGAAGTTGTTCCAGATAAATTTTGTATCGGTGTGAAACTGAACTCGGCTGACCACGGAGCTGCAAACCTTGAAGATACAATGTCTCAGATAGGTCTGCTTGTCACAGCAGGCATTGACTTCCTCGAAGTCAGTGGTGGCACTTATGAGAACCCACGAGTAAGAGAGACCAGATTCATTCATAACTATATGCTTAATGATAACTGATACGATTTATCTATATTGCATAGATGGTCGAGGGCGATAACCCACAGACAGTCCAGAAGAGTGCACGAACCGCAGCTCGCGAGGCCTTCTTCCTTGAGTTTGCCAAAGAGACTCGCAAGCGGTATCCAAATCTCGTCCTTATGTTGACCGGCGGCTTCCGTAGTCGCTCTGGTGCAGAAGCAGCGATTAAAGAGAACGCCTGTGATATAGTCGGTATGGCGCGTCCAGCGGCCATCTATCCCAACTTCCCAAAAGTTCTCTTAGATCAAAGCATATCAGAAGAGGATGCGCAGATCACGCTGAGCCGGGTCCGACCTGGCTTCCTTCCCAGGCTACTTCGCAGTCAAGTTCTAGGTGCTGGTGCTGAGACTGTAAGTTTTCTTTTCTTTTTTTTTTTTTGGCGTCAATCCACAGCTACAACTATCATTGAAATTGTGAATGCTAATTGTAAATTCAGGCCTTTTATTCGAACCAGATTCACAGGTTGGCAATGGGAAAGACGACATTCGCCCCTGCCTCTGCGTAGAATCAGAGGTCATTTTATCGATCTCTACGGACCAGTTAGCTAATACTGTTGTTTTTTTATTATATAGATAGAATCCTTGTTTTCTAGTAATAGTAATTTAATATTGACAGTTTATCGTGTTGACGAGCCTTGTTTGGGCCCACTTGGACTTGAAAAACAATTGAACATCTTTCTATCGCAGTCCCTCCAAATATTCCACGCCAAATTACCATCCTTATCGCACTCTATCCGCGAAATCTGCGATAAGCTGCAAGACGCCGCCTAAGTAGCCATCGAGTGGGGACATAATAACATAGTTCAGTTTAGTATAGGAAACACAGAAGCGCTCTCCCTTACCCGCAAGCATGATCAAGAACTAAAAGACTAGATTCAGCGAGCACACATAGAAGTGGGAGGTCACTCTATTCCCTTCAATCTGCAGGCAACCCGATGGCTGGGAGTGTAGCTTGAGTCTAGTCTAAACCTTAAGGCCTATTAGCAGACCTGTATACGCAAGGCCCAGGCTGTAGAAACCCGGGTATAATAACAATACCAGATGCATGGGCTCGCCCCCAGGCTAGCTTGTCAGGTCTAAGTTGCCGCAGTATAATCAGTAGCACTGTATAGAGCAGAGTTCTAGTAGCGGGGCCAGAAAGATCAGCAGAAAGGCATGTAGTTAATAATTAATCAACAAGCTCGGGCTATCACTAGTATACTAAAGACCACCCCAGTTAGCCTCCTAGTCCTAGAAGCAGCAGTGACACCAGCTAAGGTCCTGCTAGAGGCCCGGCAGCTTGGATATACTACCCGGCTGCTTAGCCTATCAGAGGATTATCCTGCTAAGAAAATACTCCCAGTAAGCTTTTGAGAGGGAGACTAACATGTCCAGCCTGGAGAATTAACCCCAGGAAACAGAAGATAGGCTGAGGACAATACTCGAAGACCGTGGTCCCTAGGATAGTACTTAGCCCGGCATCTAGCTAATACCCTACCAGTGGACCCATCTGGAGGCTTTAAAAGTCTATCACAAGCAACCAGCAATCAGTCCGCTTGTATAATAAAGATTCTGATCATCCAGAAGGCTCTAGTAGCTATACAGGCTATCCCTCCAGAACGGGTAATCTAGTCCAATGGTTCAGGATTGGAAAATAGTAAAGCTGGAGCAGGAATTACATGGCAAGACCCAGCGAAGAAATAGAAGACTGGAGGCTTTTCACTGGGAAAGGGCTATAAGGTATTTAACACAGAACTTCTTGGGGTAGTACGAGCCCTACAGGTAGTAAGAAAAGCGGGAGGCCAGAGACCAGTAACTATCCTACTAAACTCCCAACCCGCCATTACCAGACTGCAACATAATTATACAGGGCCAGGACAGGCCCTGGCGGTCTAATCGCATATTATAACCCGTGAACTACAGGTTTAAGGTTATAAGCCCACTATTCAATAGGTCCTAGGACACGCAGGAGTAGAAGAAAATAAGCGAGCAGACTAAGTAGCTAAGTAGGCAGCTAGCAGACCCCTAAATAAAGGTCTGAAAGAGATATCCCTGGCCTTCGCCTGCAGAGCCCGGACGGAGGCTATTATAACATAAAAATAAGAGTAGCTAAACAGGGAGCTTAGCTAGCGATCCTAGCAAGCTCAACATTCATACAGGCCATATAAAACCTGGCAGAGCGATCCAATAGTTACAAGGGCCCCTAAGTGCCTAGCAAGTCGCTATTTTCAACTTAAGTCAGGGCATGCAGCTATTAGGTCATATCTACACCGTATCCAGGCTCGGGAAGATACAGTCTGCCAAGGGTATAGGTTACTTAAAGAAACAGTAAAACATCTTTTCTTCGAACATTAATAGTGGCGCCATCAAAGAAGCAGGCTCTACAGGGATCTGGAGGAAGCGGGAGTATTAAAACCTACTACTATAAAAGACTGTCCCGAGGGGAGACTCCTGGAAGAACCTAAAGCTACGGGAGCTCTATTAAGGTTTCTAATTAGTACTAGGGTCGCTCTTCCTCAAGGATACCTAAGAAAAGAAGCGGAATGAGCCTGAGAAGACGATAAATGGGGTCTACGAGCACTAGAGGAAGTAAAAAGAACAGGAGAAGGATAGCAGAAAGGGCAGCTTAAGCTGGCCAGACTACTCTAGGCTAAGAACCCATCCCAGTCTGATAATACAAGGAAAGTACTCCTTAGAGGCTCGAAAGCCCTGCGCATATAAGCGGTTTAGGGCGAGGAAAAAGATCAGAATATTTATAGATATAGACAGGTTCCAGGAAAACATCGAAGCAAGAGATCGTGGAATAGCTATAATACTTAAGCTCATAGAATATGGTCCGTCATAGCTTTAGGGCTGGGTATAGACAATAAATTTGATTTAATAATAATAATAATAATACCACCTTATCACTACATTTCTATATCAAGCCAATCCGGTGACAAAACCTCCTCCATCGCTCTTCATTACTGGTGGTGAGAGGAATAGTATTATTTACAAAAGATGCCCAGATTAAGGGCAAAGAACGGACGGTATCAGTGAAGATGAAGACTGTTCTGAATTCTGGCAATGAAGATAACAAATTTCTTGTCACAATTGTTGTGGATGAGTACATGATAGAGAGAGCCAATGAGTCCCCATTTGTGTTATCTGCCCCACAGTTCCTGTGGATATGAGTATAAATGACAGTTTACCATCTCGGTTGACAGGAAAGATGACGTAAGTCCTCATCTTCATAACTATGGTAACTAAGGTAGCTGTTGTAATCTTAGGCTGGTGCAAATCAGGAACAAAGTCGAGCCATGGGAAATAGTTCTCGGGATGCCAATAGGAATAATTAACTTATAAACTTCATTCTCTTGTTTTATATAGAGCTTCACATATTCCCTTTGAACCTAGAGCAATTAATATTTCTTTGGACTACAGCAGTAGCACTTGAAGACGCAGACGGCATGGTATTCCGGATGTGGAAAAGGACGGTGAACTTAATGATCATCAAATTCCATGCCATAAATTTCAATATCAATTTTATGAGAATACAATCCAATCAAATGACGTTCCAATTTGCAGACACAGTGCCCACGAATGGGCGAATTGGGTCTACCGGTTCGGGATGATCGCCCATTCTTCTGTGAAGTTTGAACCAACAGATTAATCTAAACTCAATAACCCAAGGCATATATGCCTTTACAAAAGATGCGTACACCAAAGTTGTTAGACTCAAAATATAAGCACTCCCAATAAAGTTAGCAGGAATTCGTGGCAGTCAAATGTCCACGGGTGAATGAGTGGATAATATACGAATAAAACATAGCGGTCACTCTTGGCACCTGGCAGATGATCAACTTCCACGGCCCCGAGACAGCTAATTCGATCCAATTCGATCTTCAAAGGTTTAATTCCCCCCACGATTGAGTTTGGCCTAGTCAGCTTTTCGGAAATCCACCTTGGTGATTATGCAACTTGGAAGAGGAATCGAGACAAAGAAAAATGTAAAAGTTTAATCGGATGATACCTCATGCGCTATTGTCTTTTTTACCACATTGAATCCGCACAGAAGATACAAAGATACCATTCTGAGGGCATTCTTATGTGGCTTGTACTGGAAACACAAATGAAGGAACTATCAAAGAAAACCTGCAACATGCCTCTGTGACTTAACCTTGTAAGAAGCCCAGCTGCTGATCCATCACGCTTCGCACAATCTCCTCCCAAGATCGCCATTGGATTCCTAGTTCGACTTCTGCCTTGGTTGTGTCGGTGGATAAGGAAGGCATTCCTTCAACCCCCTCCGTGATCTTCGCGCCAACATTGGGATAGGCCTCGAGTGCAATACGAGCCACATCTTTCCAGGTGGTTTGTGGCGCGGAAAGCAGATACTTTGAGCCATCCTTGATCTTCGGGTCCAATGCCTTGACGTGAGCTTCAGCAACATCTTGGATGTGCACTCCTGTGATGCCACCAAGTGGAACACCTCCCATCACACTACCCCAGAGAATGCCATTGGATCCTGCTTGAACTTCCTGGGCGGAGTTTTGCACGATATTGGTACCGAAAACAAAAGCTGGATGGATGGTTACCAATGAGTAGTGTGGCTTTTCGGTCTCCCGGAACTCCCAGGTGGCATTGTTTGCAAGCAATTTGGATGCCCGGTACAGAGTCATCGGTGTTGCATCAGGATTGCTAGGATCCACAAAATTGGCCTTTGGGTCCACATTGAGATTCCAATCATTATCCTCTGAGTGTGACGTCAGCATAATGAATATTTTTGGCGTATAAAGCATCTAACTTACCTTTAATGACACCACCTTCGGGTACTCCGGTAATAGGAACCAAGGAAGCTATGGACGAAGTAATCACAACCTTCTTAATGCTTGGCACTTTAGCTGCCTCCCGGAGCAAGGCCAAGGTTCCCTTCACTGCAGGAGTGAATATGGCATCCTGGTCTGTGCCACGGGCAAGAGGTGATGCTAGATGCAGGACATAGTTCACTCCATCAAGCTTGCCTCTAAAGGCAGCTTCATCGGTCAGATCTGGGATGGTGACGAATTCCAGCTGGTCGCGATAGCCTGCCAATACATCTTCGAGCTTCTCTGCTCTCTTGCGGACGCCAATTCGAAGACGATATCCTGCCTTTAGAGCTTCAAGGGCAGTGGCGCTGCCAATGAAACCGGTAGCACCGGTGATGAAGACCAGGGAGCCAGACATAGTGAGTATAGTATGATGACGATGATTTTATAAAGATTGATGCAAGAAAATAGGATATTTAATCGGTTTATATATATTTTGAAGATTGAATTAATTATTAATCGTCTTTCTCCTTCATTCTAAGGGTTTGAAAGCGGTTCGTGCTGAATATTCATTGTCACCTGATCGGTGACAATCTGTCCGAACCTAAGCCCACTTCCGGGGCTGTTCACTAGTCTCCACCTAATGGGGGGGCAAATGGGATGTTTAATAATCACGGGGCTCATGAGTGATCATGCCGAACCAAGACTGAACTCCAACTTCATTGCCTATTATTCAATATGGGGTGTCCAATGAGTAGATCACCGTCCAACCCGCTCATCTTGAAATCGAGAATCATCCGAAAGCACTACATACTTTGGGCATGTAGTGATACAGACAAGCACTTGAATGTTAACAGGCTTACTTAGACACTTTAACAGAGAACTCCGGTAGAAGCTTAATTAATGTAATGTAGACGTGGACAGATATACTAGCGGCGCGCCGTATTCTGAGAGAAAATGTTTTCTATTCTGTTAAGTGACAAAAAGAAATATTGTCCATTAAGAACATAAGCTGCACGCGGGTCACTAGGAAAGCGACTGAAGTTAGAACTAGACTTCCGCATAACGCAATTTGGGTCGAAGGTTAGGACCCAAAACCCAACCTGGACCCAACCCAGGCTGGGTCCGGGGCCCTAACTGGGGTCATAAACATACACAATGCAATCATGCTAAGACCCTTGAAAGCAAAAATTATGCAGTTCTTTGGCTTTATTTTTTATTTCAAGCTACACTTTCTGACTTGAGTTAGAATTTGAGGCTATTCCCGAACCCGCTGCGGGTTCAGGTGCGGGTTAAAGGCCTTGACCCGTATTACGGGTTTTGGCTCGCCAACCACACAGGCTCCCGGGTGCTTTTTCCACCCTACACATTTCTATCACGCCTAGCTAGCCTCCTATAGGATAGCTGATCTTCCGGCCACTAATTAAATTTTGTTGGGATCATATTTCAGGCTTTGGAGAATAAGATCATGACAAAAAATGATAAGAATCTCCTTTCCATATTGCTCACGGTGAGAAGTGAATACCAGCGGAGGTTCCCTTGAATACCAGCGGGTGCTAATACTATTTTGGTTTTACGCCGGGTATTATGCGTTAGTACAGTGGGTGAACTCCAGAGTTCAACGTAGACTATATATATATATAGTTCCACATGAAAAGTTATCATATTGTCTCATTAGTGATGGAGAGGTTGATAATCCTGCGTCATAATAATTTGCATAAACCGATTCACTAGAAGCAGAGTGTTAATGCAGACCAAGGCTTTCTTAACACCAGATTTGAAGTTGCCTAGTAGACGTATTGGAAATTAAGATTTTCCTTGTCAGTCAAGTCCTTGAATCCCAGCCTCTCACGCTCGGCTTCGTCCAGATCCAAAGACGCCCGTCGTTTGTTCTCCCGCGACCACAGGAAGTAAAGAACAGATGAAGTTAGGATGACTATGCAGTAACTAGAGGAATGTCAGCATTCTAAAGCACATTCCTTGTTACCGACAGACTTACCAAATGATCAATCCCGTCCATAGTTCCGGATAGTGCTGCGCCTTCGTCTGACTCCGAATCAACCGTGGCCCAATAATGTTACCGACACAATAGGCGATGAAGACCGCAGCGGCATTGAAACTTCTCTTCGTGTGTCCGGCAACATTCGCAGATCCGAGAGAGATGGTGAGGCCAACGACGGGACCAAAGAAACCGAGGAGCGAGTAACCTGCAACAGGCGTCACGGGCTTAGCACCCCAAGTTGACTTCCAGATCATAGCGAAACCTGCTATCACTGGCAGACAGCATAAACTGAGGAGAATGATGCGGATGTTCTTGATCTTTGAGCACAGCCAGCCGATAAGCACTGTCCCGACACCAGAGACACCACCGATCGGGAACTGGAAGAGGATGAGTAGCCGAAGGTTGATACGATCAGTGGACCGAAGCCGGACACGGCGCCGTTGACGGTGTATCTGATAAAGATCAGTAAAGGCCTGGGTGAGGTTGAGTGATGGGTACCCACGCGGCAGCCATTGACATTGATATCTAGCAGTCCCTCCTTGTTCTGGGAAAACTTGAGTTTGTTTTGCTTAATACCAGTTTGACCGCTCCTTAGTCTCTCCACGGCAACGATCCTCTCTTCGAGAGTCAGGAACCAGGCATTTGAAGGCGAGTTGGGGATGAAAAAGCACAGAATGCCGAACAAGAAGGTTAACGCGCCGGCAAAAATATATATGTACTGCCATGGTTGCAGAGGGCCTTTGACTTGGGCAAAGCCGTAGCTTACAACACCGTCAATTATACAAAACCATCCAGTAGCCTGTTCACAACATTGTCAGGGGATGGCCTTAGATCATTCGTCATCGATAAAGGGTTGACTCACCGACCACCACCATCTCTGTCTTAAAGACTGTTCAGACTGAGTATAGAATCCACTGACAGTAACCATGAAGCACGTGGGAATGATAGCCTCGGTGAAGCCTAGCGCCAATTTAGCAATGCATTTTTACCAAGATTTGTAACACCCAAAAAAGCTGCATACCTAAGAAAAAGCGTTGCATAAAAAGACCTTGCTAGGTGCTAACCCCAGCAGTGGTAGCACAGATGATAGCCTAAAGCATCACCATTGGACCAAGCACGTACCGCGAGTCAAATCGTTGGAGGGCGTAAGTCAGAAGATAGGATCCAGCCAGTTGACCGAAATAGAAGAGCGAAGTTGCCCAGGTAAGTCTCGAGGTATCAGTCATTGGTGGGCTGACGGATGTGTCTGTCACGGAAAACTTGAGATCTGCAGTCATTCCAAACAGAACTGCATTCTCAAGAAGTGCCTGCGCAAGTGCCTAGTAAAGTAAGAAGAATCTTCTCTAAGCATTAATTTCAGCAGAATGACTTAAAGCAACGGCTTCAGGATGATAATCGTGAGTGGATTACTACAATAGCTTGTATCTACACGAATGGGACCTCGCGGTCTCCGGGTCTTATATACCAAGCAGCCTCTTCAAAGCTTCAAGATACGTGGCTTCAAGATATTAACTCAGGCGAAGAGTTATATATATACCTTTCATCCTTGACCCGTGGTCACATCTCATGACCCACTCCCATTACTGTCACCATGTCACTATACATAACACCTAGATCGTCATGCCGTGACTCCCTCTCGCCTACTCTTATTGGTTTGCCTTCAAAGAAGGCCAAGACCATATACTCTCTTCCTCCACTCGCTGTCAGCTAATTTCGTCTGACTTCTATAATACCCGTCACTCCGCCTTACCCCTTCATTACTGTCCCTATGGACCGACCGAGTCCTCATCTAATGATTGCGGTGGCCAAAGTTTTGTCCTGAATCTTTGCCCGTGGCCAACGCCAGCTGGGCAATAAGAATGTAGTGAGTGTCCCAATGTGCTCTTCCAAGGAGGGTAGGGTTATCTATTGACACGCACTCAGCAGTGGCCATCAGGGTTTAGGCCTGTCGGCCTTCAAAATCACTAAGGAATCATAGGACGGCCGTCCAAGGCCCGGCCGTAGTGTTTTTGAAGGCCCTTCTCTACTTGGCCGGTATTCTTCCTCTTGCTCTCCCGTGCAATGAGGTCTTTTATTGCGTCTACGCAATGGAAGAGTGAAGAGCCACAAATCACCTCTTCTCCTCTCTCAGCTCTTTTTTTCCTTTTTCGTACTCAACCCTCCGAATAAAAAGTTTATCCTCCATCCTCTCATTTCTTTCGAGCCTCTGCTCAAAAGAAACTCAAGGTGGCGCTCCTCCGACTCCACGCTCACTTCTCTCCTGCTGGTCGCTTGCCCTGACGGGAACTCCCACGTATCTTTCCCTCGCTCTTCCTACTTTACTGCCTACTTTACTAACTACACTACTCTCCTACTCTATACTATATACTTTATTGGTGATAGGAATAATCCGGAATCTCCCGATAATATATTTGAAATAATGATAATAATAATAATAATAATATTGTTACTCCGTTGGGCTAATGGCCATCCGGTCTATCTGGCTATCTAGGGGGGAAAACCGGGTAGGGCCGAAGGCCCTACCCGGTGATAAACCTCTCCGCCTCGATAGTACATCTCTCGCTCTTCATACATACCCCTAGTACCGTTTCACTAGCCCCAGCCTCATTAACCCTCGATCAGCCTATTCGCTAACCAGAATTGGTTGACCACTCCTTCCCGTATCCACTACCTCGTTACCTTTTGTACCCCCTTGGGGGTGGTGAGCAGCTATTTAATATCCACCCGTCCTTATATCTCTAGGTCATGTCTAGTCTCGTGTTATACTTTGCAGAATGTGATAATATATCTAGGGTCCTCTCTTCCCCCGTTA
The DNA here is from genome assembly GCF_023601865.1 of Aspergillus affinis. Classification (NCBI taxonomy): domain Eukaryota; kingdom Fungi; phylum Ascomycota; class Eurotiomycetes; order Eurotiales; family Aspergillaceae; genus Aspergillus; species Aspergillus affinis. The sequence goes on along the minus strand of NW_026515940.1, from coordinate 26,019 downwards.
CACTTATGGTACGTCGGGGATTCCCATCCCGGCACCTTTACATAGTATAAGAAGGCTGCCAGTCTTACCTTGCCTGTCCGGAGTTATGTTAATACTGAACTCTCGGCCTTATGCAGACCGACCTGAAGCTTGAGCAGGTCCTTAGTTAGTCTATATCGGACTATTTCAGATGGGCTCCGCAGGAGCCCCTCTCTCTCTTCCTTCTATTTCTTTAGAACTACTTCCCATATCTTGCGCTTTTCGGTCCACTTCTTCGCTGCTGGCGGTAGCGCTCTATTAATCCATGCCTGGTCCCAGCCCTGTGGCATGGGTCTGTTGTATCCTACTCTTTCCTGTCTATAGACCGTTGGTCGGAAGGCGCTGTTTCCTACCCTTTTACATATCTGTTCTGTGAGTTCACTGGTTTCTCGCCTCGCAGCCCTTGCATGATACCCGGCAAGTTTTACTGTGAGGTAGTGTTCGATTGGTGGATGTATCTCCATAGGACCATAGCTAAGACACTCGAGCATTAATCATACAACCATAAAATATACATGAGATTAATCACTATCTAAAACCACCACTTCAGCCTCACTATTCCCAACGCTCTTGATCCTCAACAAATCCCCGACACTGGCCCCAGTCACAAATGCGCCGTCGCCCTCCTCAAGCACTGTATCCTCCCTTCCGTTCAGCTCTACCCTCGCGGACCCCTTCTTGCTCGCCGGCAGGTGCACATAAATGTTCCTCTTTCTCTTCTGAACAACGCCCTCCCCTCCTCCAACCCTCCACTCAAACATCTTTTCAGGCGTAAGAATCCCCGCCCCCATGACAAAGTCTGCGTGGATCGGAATCGTCCCGTCGACAACCGGCTCAGCCTTCTCCTCCTGCGCAGCCGAGGCATCAACGCCGGCCTTCAATGGCGAAAGAATAGTCACAAAGCCCTCTCTCTTCTCCTCGTCTGTAAAGGTCTTCGTGTGGTATCTCGGCACCAGACCCCGTTTCCACGGGAGCGCCCAAATCTGCAAGAAATGCACCTCTTTGTTGGATTCGTTCATCTCGGAATGCGCGATTCCAGTGCCACCGGTCGTGAATTGCACGTCTCCACGCTTCATGCGGTAGAAGTCGTTGCCTTGGGGCCCTTCGGCGCCGCGCTTCAACATGCTGTCGCGGTGCGTCAGTTCCCCGGAGAGAATGTAGCTGAAAATCTCGGCGTCGCGGTGCGGATGAGTCGGGAAGCCATTTCGGGCAGCGACGCGGTCTTCATTGAGGACGCGGAGGCTACCGAATTGTGTGAATTGATGTTCGAAGTAGGAGGCGAAGCTGAACGTATGATGGGATTTAAGCCAGCCGCCGTGTTCGGCGTAGCCGCGCTCGGCGGAGCGGCGGAGGGCGATTTTGATGTGTGGGATAGGTTTGGCCATTTTAAATGGATTCTTCTCAGTGATTTCGAAGTAGATTGATCGACGTAAAAGGCTTTTGATTTTGATGGGAATGATGAATATTTAAAATAGGGACTGGAGGCTTTTTATACTTCCAAAATGACACATGGATAGCGGCCTGACTAAGAGCGAGTCAGCATTAGTTAATAGTTAGTTAACTAACAATGATCGACCAATCCACTTATTTTCTCCACTTGGTCAGCATCATTCAGCCATGAAAAATTCAAATCCCTTTCATTCGAACCATCTGGTCGATGAACTTCGTTTCTATTCCCCATGGCTTGCAGCTACCAACATAGTAATCCAAGAATTCCAAATTGATGATGAATATAATATGTTTGGGGGGAAAAAAGCAAGAAAAAAAATTCCAACATTACATAATCTTCTAGTGGATACGAAAGTATATTCTGAGCTGACGGTAATTCACCAATACGAGAATCTTGACTAGATTGCTGAGCCTATATCGGAATCTATTCATAAACTTGACATACTTTGCCGAAGCCCCGCGAAAGAGTCTAAATCGCCTCCGAATAGGTCCAAATCAAGGGAATTATAGAGTGGATAAAGATAGTAAGGTGGTACATCTGTTGGAACGCACCCATCACCAGTGGGAAATGATGCCAATAACTGACCTTCAGTTATCCCGCCCCAAAGTTGCGCGAAGTCATCTAGCAGATTGGTATCCGAAAGAAGCGTCTCTCCAAGGTCACTGTTCTCCGAAGTTAAACCGTCATTGCCACTTAAAGTATTGTCTCCTGCGTTGGGGTCATGTCTATCGACGATATTGGTATTGATTTCAGTGATGGGAAGGATGTGTGAAGTGGTTTCGTCGCCGGTGTTATGCGACTGCTCGTCAGCAGTCATATGAACTTCACTTGACGAACAAGCTTCTTCTTCAATGCTGCGTGGTTGCGGTTGAGTGTCGCGACGTCTCTCGAGATATGCTGAAAAGCATTTCCATGTCTGACGAACTTCCAGTAGCCCACGCTTTGCCAAATGGTTGTCCCGATCTGACAAAAATCCTAAAGTATCAAGTGCATCTCGCAGACCAAACGGGACAGTTCTCTCGCATCGACTTGAAACGAGAGAATCAACGATTGCTGAAAGAATCATCACAAAAGCTGCTGAGAGGCAAGCATCGAAATCAAAAAATCCGAATATTACTGGGAAATCATCAGCCCGTCCAATAACTTTTAAGAATGCCCGCACCAAAACAGGCGTTATTACCGCTCCTGCATATATATGGTCCACCAGAGTCGATTGATGTGGACCTTCTCCGACTTTAAACGGCCCTTTGATCCTGACTTGCGACGCAAACCAAGCAAAATAGCTAGTCGCAGTGCGGTACTTATCTGGTAAAGTCTAAGTTTCATACTATCCCAAATAAGGTGGTATTCATACGTAGAAACAAGCTTCATCTTTCCGATGCAGGTTTTGAAGATAGACGGCAGCAAGTGCGAGAATCTCCACTCCGAGAATCCCATGTGTAATCAGTTGACTGAGCGCAGGTATATTTTTATGTGCCTCATCAAAAAGTTTCCTTCCAGGAGTATCACAACCGTTATCAAAGTCTCCGGCAAATAGCTTACCGACGGCGAGAACCAGCATCATTTCAAGGAGCCAGGGCTCAATCCGCCATCGGGCATGATGTGGATCGGCAAAGTCTAGACCAAGACGGTCGGAAAATTCACGAATATCGAAGTGATGTTGCGTATGGCCGATATAGAAGACAACGACCTCCAACAGGCGAGGAGATTCAGTTTCGGTGAGAGTGCTCAGAATGTGAGGGTTGAAAGCATCAGAACCTTGTACATTTGCGTTTGCGTTCTGCGTCTTGGAGCTCGACCCTTGAAGCAAACTCTGAATTCGTGATACAAATATATTCTTTGAGCTCAAGCAAGGTTCGGGTTGGATGACTGAGGGAGGGCGTTAAAGACAGAAAACAGATGGCACATCCTACTTACTCGACTCCGGGGAAAGTTGGGCATTCTCATTTAGAGTCTGCGAAGCCGTAGGTTACTCTACTGGAGAACCACCATTGACAATGCTGGAGATTGTCGGAAGGTTGAGCGATTGATCTACGTCTGAGTAAGAGTGGTTAGTTTAGGGATCCTAATGATGGCGATGTGCACTGGGGCGTTCCAGACCATGTGCATGCACCTACCGTGGGTTTGAAAGAGGGGTTGATCATTTTCATAATGTGCAAGCAGTTCGCGAAGCTTTTGGATCTGCCTAATCGACAAGTCAATAAAAGTTAATGCGCTTCGAAAGATGGGCTGCCTTACGAGATAGAATAAAGCCGCCGCTGGCCCTGCTCTGAGATCTCACAATCTAGTCCACGCTTGCTGCAGTAAGTGCATGGTGCTGTTCCCGAGCACCGAACCTTTTTCGTGCGACAGGTATTGCATCTAGATTGTCGCATTAGCAAGATTTCAGATTGCATCACATTGGTCTCCACCTACGCTGCTTTGGCAGCCTCCCTGTTTCGCAGCACTTTGGCCACCCTCGCCGCAGGTCGTGGAACGGAGGACTTCGGAGGCATTGTGAACAATAACGGACCCCAACACCGAAACTAAAATGGAGATATGCAAGCTCTAAGTTGATGAGAGGGCTGGCATAGGGGGTCTTTTCTCGGTGCTGTGGAAGAGTGAGGGGCTTCGGACCTTAGCTCCGGGGGGCGATGATTAGGCTGCCGCTACAAGGAGCTCGGGAAATTTCGTTGTTTCCCGTACTTAGGAGATATCAAGCTAGTACGGCTTGATAAGCAAGTGATGGCGCCCTGCACTTACTCGTTAGAGTCAAAACTTCCGTACCTTGACCCCGCAACAATGAGATGAACATTAGTGCTCCCAATTAATGCGGTTCCTGGGCCTCGACTTCCTATTCGAAAACCCCATGCAGCTTTTACTAGTACGGTTCAACGCCATTTTCAAGAACTGATAAAACAGTGTCCTGGGCAGTATTAATGGGAGTATTGGTCCACAAAGCCACAAAGTAATCACTACCAACAATTAATATCGACTCGGGTTGAAGGAGGAGAGATCCAGCAAATTTGAGCTCTATTGTAATCTTGGAATGAACTCGGGAAGGATAGATTGGGGTCAGACACGACTAGCATATACAAATGGCCTAAAAGCTCTCTAATCAGCATGATACTACGTTGGACTAGTCATACGGTCTTTTGCCTCCTCGTTCCCTGAAGATAAGGTCAGGGATAAGAACGATATGAGGTCTCGGAGGTCAAGACCGACGTATCTTGGTCCGCCCCCGCAGTCCGGGGAAGATGGAGTCTACCCCAGGACCAGATTAGGCCTAATGCATGATAATTATATGAGAGGAAACTCATCTAGTACATTAAGATCCGGATGTTATGATGTGTGGAGCCATTCATTCAATATCAGTGCCCGAAGAGCATTGCGCCAGCTCTGTAGTGAATTTCGTCCATAATGGTGTTCACATTCAATTCGGGAGATAGGTCCACGCCCCCTGAAGTTTTCAACAAGAAACTATTCTTAGTTGTCGTTGTTGCAACCTGTGGTTCGACCATTTTTGGTTACGATCTCGCCTTCATCAGTGGTGTCTTTTCGCTGCCCGCCTTTATCGACCGGTTCGACCTGGCGAATCAAAATGCCTATGCTATTCAAGCGCACATGGTGAATTCATGTTAGCTGCCCAGCTCCCGGTCTGTCAAGAGTTTCTAATAGATGTTATAGTTCAGGGTAGCGCCTTCTTCGGGGCGATGGTGGTCTACTTTGTGAACGAACGCTGGGGACGACGCTTCGCTCTGCTGTGGGCATCCTTCATCTTCAATGTTGGAGTAGTATTGTGCATGGCCTGTCGGGGAAACATCCCCGTCTTCTACGTCGGCCGCATCGCCAGTGGACTGGGCGTCGGGGCTTCTATATTCGTGATACCGCAGTATTTGTCCGAGTGCGCACCTCCTACTGCCCGAGGTGGAATTGTTGGCTGCCTATGGTTTCGACTCCATTCGATATGGCTTATATTAACTCTCTGCAATAGTTCGAGATTGGTACCCAAATTGGTACCATCACTAGATTTTGGATCAACTATGGAGTTCAACAGACGGTCGGTATGAAGTGCCATCTTCTAGGCGCATAGCTAACGAGGGTGACATTTAGATCGATCCCCAAGGAGACAAACAGTGGTTTATTCCGATCGCATTCCAATTCATTCCGGCTGGGCTGATGGCCTCGGACTCATTTTTTTGAGTGAATGTCCTCGGTGGCTCTACGCAAAACATCGGGTCACGGAAGCCGCTACGGCCCTTTGCTGGCTGCGACAACTGCCTTCGGATCATCCATATATGTTGAAAGAATCAGCGGCAGATGGAGTTAGAGACAGACCTGGCACCAACCGACAGTCTATGGGGTATAATGGAAGAGTCATTCACTCCGCGAATGCTCCCGCGGGTAGTCCATGGATGTCTACTCATGATTCTTCAGAATAGCACATGTATCAACGCGATGAATAATTTCTCTGTCACTTTCTTCAATGTGCTCGGGTTTCATGGAACGGTAAGCGCTTGCATAATAACAACAGGAGCTAGAGTTTGGCAGCTTGCCAGGTATTTTATTATAGTCCGCTAAGCTTCTATCTACTGGTCTTTACGGAATTGTCAAAGTCGTTGCGGCTACCATCACATTTCTCTTCCTCATCGACCGCTTCGGACGGCGTCTACTTTTTGCAGGCTCGGTGATGTGCGCCTTTTCGATGTTCTATGTGGCCGCTTTCTCATCTATCACCGACTCGTTTCACACTTCGTAAGATCCAAGCTCCGCTAGCTATTCGGCCGTGGCATTTATTTACATTTTTGGTGCCGGTTATGTATGTTCCACTATCGAGTGTATCGATATCAACTGACCCTAATATTATCCAGTCCGTCAGCTGGAACATCCCTTGGATTATCGCTGCGGTGATTTTCCCGACTCGGATTCTATCGTTCTGTCTTGTTCTCACTACTTGTCCTCAGTGGCTGGGAGAATTCTACACCTCATACGCCGTCACGTATATGTTCGCCAGCATTACCTACGGCACATTTATTTTCTTCGGCACAATGACAGTAATTGGTGGGATCTATGTCTACTTACTAGTGCCCAAGACCAAAGGTGTTGCATTGGAAGATATGGATTATCTCTTTGGCGGGAAAGGTTTGGCCCTGCAGAAGATGAGGCGGTTTAGGGATCGTCAGATGGAGGCAGAGGTTCTTGAAGGAAGAAGCGCGACTCCGACCGAGGAAGAATTAGCAGAAAAAGAAATCTCGGTCTCTTACCTAGTCAACCCCTGGATAAGGAAACACCCTTGGATCTTCAGAACATTGGTAAGACACTCCAAGATTTCAATCGAATTGAGCAGCTAATATATCTAGCATCGCTTCGCATGGGAACTACGGTGGCGACCAACGCCCTTTTAGAAAGACAATAAACCCAGGCAACATTATTTATCACTAAGAGGTTCAAGGTGATTGAGGTCATCTTTCGGACAATCACACGGCTTACTAGGGCATAGGATCTTCTCAAAATTGGAAATCAGTCTCGCCCGGAAATGTTCGCGCTCAATGTACTACGACCTAGTCTACTCTACAGCAAGGTTGTCGAAGTAGATGAGCGGGTCACTCTGCATGAGTCAACTTCCTATCGACGAGAGGCAAATGACGGCAAAATTATTACAAATGGCAATGCCGAACACAAGGATGCTGATGTTGTCACTGGCGTCTCTGGAGAAAAGGTCAGAATTATTCAGAAACTCGACACTACGACCGTTGCGGAGACGTTGCAACAAGTATACGATCAAGGTTTCCGCAGCGTAGCCATCTGTCTCCTTCACTCCTACACCTTCCCTGACCACGAGATGGTCATCGCATCAGAGGCAGAGAGAATTGGTTTTACTCAAATCTCAACCTCATGCCGTATTTCTCCCGCCATTCGCATGCTATCTCGGGCCAGCTCGGCGGTGACCGACGCGTACCTCACCCCTCAAATCCGAGATTATCTTAAAGGATTCGAATCCGGAGTCAAATCGGAAAGTCTTGCTGCGGTCAACTGGCGTATCATGCAGTCAGACGGGGGTTTGGTACATCCTTCTAAGCTCTCCGGTCTCCATGCGCTCTTGTCAGGCCCAGCCGGAGGGGTAGTTGGCTATGCACGTACTTGCTTCTCACCCGAAATTCCAGTGCCGGTGATCGGTTTCGATATGGGGGGAACATCAACAGATGTATCAAGATATGCAGGATCTCTGGAGCATGTCTTTGAAACTGTCACTGCGAGCATTCCCATTCAAGTGCCACAGTTGGATATTAATACCGTTGCTGCCGGAGGAGGAAATATTCTCTCGTGGCGTAAGGGAATCCTCACCGTGGGTCCTGACAGCGCAGGATCTCATCCTGGGCCTGCCTGTTATCGCAAAGGAAGGCCCGCAACCGTCACCGATGCGAACCTCATACTTGGTCAGATCATCCCGAGCTTCTTTCCGTCGATATTTGGACCGGAACAAAATCAGCCACTGGTCTACCATGCAAGTTATCAGAAGATGAAAACTCTTGGCCATGAGATAAACACTGATCAAGCCTCAAATCTGTCGGTTGAAGAAGTGGCGCAAGGGTTCATCACCGTTGCCAACGAAGCCATGTGCCGACCAATTCGTGCAATTACAGAAGCCCGAGGGTATCGCACTGGCGAGCACAATCTCGCGTATTTCGGCGGCGCTGGAGGACAGCACGCCTATGAAATTGCGAAGCAGCTTGGTATTTCCCGAGTTCTTATTCATAAGTATTCTGCGATCTTATCGGGATACGGGATGGCACTCGCCAATACTGTTCAGGAAGCACATCTCCCTTATTCCAAGGATCTGCCGGACACCGAGATCCTGAACTTGAAACCTGTCCTGGATGGGCTGCGTCAAGAGACTATCAAATCCATTATCGACATGGATCCAACATGTAACAAAACCCGATCAATCTACTTTTTGAATCTTCGATATGATGGGAGTGACACATCTCTTATGATTGAAAAGCCGGAAGAGAGTTGGAATTTCCGGTCTGCGTTCATCGCTCATCACCAACGGGAATTTGGCTTCACGCCGAATAATCGAGGCATTTTGATCGACGACATCCGTGTCCGCACGGTCGCAGATTCTGGAAATTACGTTACAGGGGGAATCTGGGAACTCGACGGCCTTTCTTTCCACGCTAACGAGCATCCTGTCGGGCACACTCCAGTTAGCTTCCCAGAGCTCGACATTATCAAAGTGCCGCTATACTCTTTGCTAGAACTGCGCGCAGAAGACAGTCTCAAAGGCACGGCTGTGGTCATTGACAATATTCAGACTATTGTTGTCTCCCCTGGAGCGGAGGTCAAAGTGCTCTCATCGATGTTAGTTATTGACCTGGCCCCTCCCTCAACGCCCTCTACGTATGAGATTGTCGATCCCATCAGGCTATCGGTATTTGCAATTCGCTTCATGGGAATTGCGGAGCAGATGGGAAGATCCCTGCAGAAGACCAGTGTCAGCACGAACATTAAAGAACGGCTTGATTTTAGCTGCGCGATCTTTTCAGCAGACGGAGGATTAGTGGCCAACGCACCTCATGTGCCCGCTATGCTGGGAAGTATGGCCTTTGCCGTGAAATGGCAAATTCAACATTGGGGTTCCAGGATCAATAATGGGGACGTGTTTTTGACGAACTCACCGAACGCGGGAGGTACTCATCTTCCAGATTTAACGGTTATCACTCCAATTTTCGATGACGAGGGAAAGAAGATCCTGTTCTGAACTGCATCGCGAGGTCATCATGCCGACATCGGTGGAATCGTTCCAGGGTCGATGCCTGCCACCTCCCGCGAACTATGGGAGAGGGCCGCGATTGACACCATCAAAATGGTTGAAGACGGGGTATTTCAGGAAGAAGCTGTTGTTGAAGCCTTGCTGCATGCACCTGCTCGCTATCCAAACTGTGAGGGTGCTAGGTGCATTGAAGATAACCTGACAGACATCAAGGCTCAGGCAGCTACAAATCATCACGGTATCAAACTTGTAAGCGTACTTATCAGGGAATATACTCTCCCTACAGTGATGGTAGGTTTTTATTTCACCCTTGTGTGAAATTCTGCTGATCGGAGTCTAGCTATATATGAGCGATGTTCAAAAAGCGTCTGAAAATGCTGTCCGACACTCTCAAGAATATCTGCTCGGTGAAAGGTCTTAATACATTCGAAGCCGAGGACTTCATGGATGACGGATCCATAATCAAACTGAAGATCACCATCGATGAGGCTGGGGGTGCTGTTTTTGACTTTGGTGGAACAAGCCCCCAAACGCACGGTCGGTTTTGTCCTATCTAACGAGTTTTCATTCTGCTGACGTTTTGATTAGGAAATTGGAATGCACCCCCAGCTGTGACCAACTCAGCAACCATATATGCTCTTCGATGCCTTGTCGCTTCTGAAATTCCTCTTAATCAGGGCTGCATTCTCCCGGTCCATTTAAAGATCCCGAAGCATTCTCTACTTTTACCATCGCCTGACGCCGCTTGCGCAGCTGGGAACGGTCTTACCTGCCAACGAATTGTAGACGTGATTTTCAAGGCCCTGGAAGTATGTGCCGCAAGCAACGGATGTATGGCTAACTTCACATTTGGGCTTTCAACGGCCAATGGGTTTGGATATTACGAAACGATTGCCGGTGGCAATGGAGCTGGGCCGTCATAGGAGGACGAGAAGAAAGTACATTGCCACATGACGAACACGCATCACGGATACCGAGATCCTAAAACGACAATATCCGGTGCTGCTGAAGGAGTATAGTTTACGGCCTGGGAGTGGAGGCAAGGGTAAATTTCGTGGTGGAGACGGCGTGGTGCGCGAACTGGAGTTTCAAGTCGACATGCACGCTGGAATCCTCTCCGAGCGCAAGGTGTTCCGTCAATATGGGATGACCGGAGGAGAGGATGGCGCCCGTGGAATGAACCTTTGGATAAAAAAGAATGGGCTCACTGTCAATATCGGCGGGAAGAATCAGTGGCAAGTCAAGGCAGGCGATCGGATTAGGATCATGACCCCGGGAGGAGGAGATATGGGATTCAGGAAGATGAAAGTACGCCCAGTGAAAGAGCAACTGGTTTGCCATCTTTTACACCTCGTGCCAACGGCTCATATCATGTTATGCAAGCCCTCGCTGTGACAAATTGAGAGGCCGTGACCTTTGAGAGTTTCCTCTCGGGAGATGCAGCCAAAAGCTCTTTTCGACTCCTATCCGGGATGGATGAGCGGCCACTCCAATATCTTCGGCCATTTCTCGGGGTTTTTGGATAGATACTCAACATAATAGCATCTTACTTTGTTCAGTAAAATCGATAGTCAGCATAATAAATTCCTGAGCGGCATTTGAATGTGGGATGCTCGTTGGGAATGCACTTTCTCCGAGTGTTTTGAATTATTTTGGGTAGCAGAATCGACGACCTTTCCAACATTCAAGGAGTTCTCTCCAGGGGCTTGGCCGCTACTCACTCTACTTCTCGCATCAACTCAATGACTTTCACGTAGTGGAGGTAATTGGCGGAAACCCGCGGGAGCCAGTTCTGGCCGCAGTGGGTATTTTCCGACGAGGACCCCAGGCCTAGACGTTTGATAATGCATTCCGGCTGGAGCTAGCCGCCGACAAAGGCACTGAAGATAGACAAGGTATGATAGAACGTGCCAATTCCCCAGTGTTGATTAGCTGGATATTCTAATTGGTAATGGGCACGGAGCAAAGTTTGTTTCATAGATGCGACAATACGTCCTCAACTTGCCATTTTCGGATCGATAGAATTTCAACAACTACGCGGCCACGCTCCCGATTTAATTAAAGGAGGCTTGATCAACGCCCCGAGCAACTGAGAAAGGCATAGGGAGTGTGGCTGTGAAAGTGTCCCACAGCTTGGCATTCGAAGAAGCGTTTCACCGGGGCTTGGCTTTGCCAGTAGGGAAGTGCTTGGCCGACGATCTTTTCCCTATGTCGTCAATTTCCAAAGAGACCCTGGGTCTGCTTGCGCACATAGTCTACTATCACATTCGTTGGACTAGCCCGCCAATTGCCAGATTTGTGGCCCGAAATCCCCGTTTGGAGAAGGAGACAAAGTGATTCCGCCAGCCTCTGACTGCCTGCCCACTGTGCTGATAGCCCGCGTCTTCGAAGATCAATGCCTAGTCTAACGGCCATGGTGGCTCTCCACGGTGGTTTCAGTGAGAGACTTCCTTCCCTCCTTGATCCGTATCAGTCGATATGGATCGTCAGTTCAGTGTATGGCTTTGATGAAATGCGTCCTTCTAGACCGTGAACACGGCCGGCTTCTGCATATATAAATCCCAATGAGACCTTCCTCGAAGCTGTCTATCTTCCATTCAAGCCTTTCTCTCTTTATTCTGTTGTACGACCGGTTCGTCGACGATTTTTCAGTCTTTCGCTCCAAATCTTGTTGATCAAGTCCATTCATTCGTCTTATTTCCGTTTGAATCACCCATATAATTCACAATGAAGTTCGAAATCGCCGCCGTTCTTGCCGCCTCGGCCATGGCCTCTGCTGCCCCGGCCTCGTCCAGCGCTGCGACCCCGTCCGTGACTCCTGCCCCCAGCGGAGCTGCTGGTAGCGGCAGCGTTACCAGCAAGCTGCCCGCCTCCTCCGGCACTTCCGCCCTTAGCGCCGTGAAGACCATTGCCGCCGGTGAGAGCTTTGACGGTGGCATGGTCATGTACGACCGTGGTGTCTCCTGCAGCGGTCAGGAGGAGGGTGGCGACAGCGATGCCGTGTTTGAGATCGAAGAGGGTGGATCCCTTTCTAACGTCATCATCGGTCCCAACCAGAGTGAGGGTGTCCACTGCTTCGGCTCTTGCACTCTGACCAACGTCTGGTGGAGCGCCGTCTGCGAGGATGCCTTCACCATCAAGGAGCAGGAGGACGGCGATACCACCACCATCACCGGCGGTGGTGCCTTCAAGGCCGAGGACAAGGTCCTCCAGCACAACGGTGGCGGTACCCTCGAGGTCTCCGGCTTCTACGTCGAGGACTTCGGCAAGCTCTACCGCAGCTGTGGTAACTGCGATGATATGCCCACCCGCCACGTCGTCTTCGACAACGTGTACGCCGTCGAGGGAAAGCAAATTGCTGGTAAGTTCTGTCATCCGTTGTCTTTTGTTCCTTCCACTAACAAGATCAGGTATCAACGCCAACTATGATGACACCGCCAGCATCCGCGGCCTGACCGTATCCGGCGTCAAAGACGTCTGCGTTACCTACGAGGGTAACACTGACGGCAGCGAGCCCGAGGAGAGCGGCTCTGGCCCCGACGGCACCAACTGCAAGTACTCCAACTCGGATGTCACCCAGGCTTAAATGGTTACTGGTCAATGTATCCTCGATGTTGTCGACAATTTCATGAGCTTGGGTTTGGAAGGATCGGTAGTCTGAACTCATAAACACTCATTTGCTTTGATCTCAATGTAATTTTACTATCCCAGTGAACAAGATCAAGATTTATCATCGATGACCAAATTAGTAGTCTCACTCACCTTCTTGTTATTTTCACTTAGAACTCAAACTAGTATTTTTTGGGAATCTCAAAAGTACTAGAGTATGGAGATGCATGGCTACACGTATCTAGCACTGGCCTCGTACATTCACTAGTTCGGTGGCCATTTACTGTGGCGCCATTTATCAACTGTCATAATCCTATAAAGGCTTGTTAGGGCGAGCAGTAGTTACAGGTGTTGCATTATCGTTTAAAGAAATGACTCCAGTCTCAGTTGAATAGAACAGCCAACTTACTCCGTATATCCTTGATTTCACCTGTGTGGGCCGGGGACCCAAGAGGGAGAAACAAGCTTTAACGCGGTATTAGACACCCTTTTGGTAGGATACACTCTAAAATGAATTGAAGTTTGCGATAAATGTCTCGATAGAAGGCCTACTATCTCGTCTGGGGTTCCTGTTTGGGACGTGAACAATGCAGGAATGCCAACTAGCCAAATATTTGCCGCAAGGGGCGGGTGTCAATGTTACTCTCCTCACATAAATCCGCTGCATATTCATCACAGGCACCGTCTCGTTTGCCTTTTGGGACACTAGCCCAACTGGCGCTCGCTCATCCCTAAGGCTTAAGACTTGACACACTGCGGCCGAGTGGTGATGTTGAAATTGCTGGTCGTAAAGCTAGGACGGTTAGTTGAATAATGTGGTGGCTTATTATCTTCGTCTCAATATGGTTATTTGAGGTTTTTAATCTTCATTCGGGCTGTTATAAGCACCGATTAGGTAGGATTTGTTCTCAATATATATTGTCTGCTTCAAAGCATTCATTAGGGACTGTGTGATGCTGAAATGTAGATATATTTTAGGGCTGGAAGGGAGCAGGTGATCGCGGAGATATATCTCCATCATAACAAATAGCTTGAATATTCAGCAAACCTTCTCACCTGCCAAGTAAAAAGACGAAGTACATAACATGACCGCTCAGTGTTTCTCTTATATCTTGAAAAGATCAACAAAAAACCAAAAAAAAAAAAAAAACCAAAGCAAAAACATACAGCAGCAGGGTGTGGCTTGTGTACAGTCAATAGGCGGGTGGGTGCCTCTAAACCGGCGACCCTGGCGATCGCTGGTGCCGTCGCGCGACCTCTCTGGTTGCCCCACTTCGTGCTCCTTGGTTCGTTAAAACAGCAGAAATCGTCAAATCATTGGTGGATCCGGTGCCTGAACTAGATGCTGCACTGCCATAGACATTTAGGCAACAAGATAGATTACTTTGTAGATGCCACTAGTTAACTAGTAGCTACCTTCTTACTCAGGAAAGCGGTTTGCAACCCTCCGTTGTCCCTCAGGTACAATATGCAACTTTTACACTGTGTAGGGAGTACTGTAAGCAGGGCTTACGAGAAGGTCAGTGAGACATTCTATAGTGGTAGCGACACAACTTAATTAACTACTGTACACACATCTTCTAATAATCATCTGAAAGAGTTTGTCTGTCAGTGGCACATCTAGTGAACTGCTGATTCATGCACAGAATATCTAGTCACAGCAACTAGCCAGGGTAGCCTCTTATAATTTATTCCATCTAATTCGGATAATCCAGCCAGCCCACCGACCATACTAGACCGTCTCAATCACCCATCTATCTATCTATCTATCTATCTCTCTCTCTCTCCATCGATCCTTGCCATATTCCCCACCTGCGCCCCCCGCATTCATCAGGAAATCCCAACTAACATCATGAGAGACCAGCTTCATATCGCTCATTCGCCTGCCTGATAAATTCGTCCCGATATTCTTTCGCCAGGTCCCTGCTATTGCGATACGCGTTTACACCCTGTTGGTAGGATTCCGGACTCCCGATCAAGGCGTAATATCCGACCTGGGTCATCACGTAATCCGTCTGACGGTCTGTTCCGGGGTTAATATTGCTCAGAGTTCGTGTCGGATAGGTCGCGTAAATACTTAGCGTTCCCTTCTGGAAGGTAGAAACGATCGCATAAGCGTGATTATCGTGAGTGGAATCATGGGCAGGGCCAGGAACAGGCGCAGGATCAGAGCAATTATCGTTATTCTGTAGTCGGTTACTGCTGTTGCTGTTACTGCAGCACTCTTGCGCATGTCTATATTGCTGAAGGGAATGCATCGCTCGGGCGCCCAAAACGCTATCATACAAGGCCTAACGTTCCAGCACGGACGGCGAGCCACAGTGGCCCTTTGTCTCAACGAAGAAATTAGGCGTGATGGGACGGTTGGTCTGCCGGGTGGGGATAATCTGGTCACTGAGCTATTCCCGGACACGAGGATGTAGCTGGTGAGACGGCACGCCGTAGTAAATGTCAGGTTTAGCATTGGCGAGAGTGCCGTTCGTGAGCGGCGCCAGATTCGTAAATAGATGATTGCTGCTATCGTGAAAGGACGACTGTTGCGGACCGTCGAGGATCAGAAGGATTTTCTTGATTACAAGCTGCTCATCAGAGGTCCTGTTGTTGAGTCGCTTAAATTCTTTATATTCTTTGCGCAAGGAATCTTCAGACAATGCGAGAGACGGGCGACGGGCTCGTAACCGTCTTTAAATCTCGGTAATATTTTCTGGTTTACAGACCTCGGACCCATCTGAATATATAGTATCGGGCAAAAAAATACTGTAATCGGTTAAATGGCTTTCAAAATGTCGGTTATAGACAGTCGTATTTCCGGTCTTTGGAGTTGGCCTCTTCGAGCTGGAGTCGGTAGGATCCATTGAGTACTGACTGAAATGGGCTGGTGCAGGATACTAGAAGCAAAACTTGCCTGGTTAGTATGCTATGCATTTATTCTATAGAGAAGCGTCTTGGAGGGAGGAGATAGAGTGACTAGACTTACGTTTCTGATGCCTGATAGATCCGGCCCTCTACGGCAGGAAAGTTTTTTGATCTCTTGTAAACAAGTAGCTGAACAGTTGCGCAAAAAATTTGGAGCGAAAATGTAAGGGTAAGGAAACGAGCTGCTCTGATTTGAGGATAGAAGATAGTATCGTCGATTAACTTCTCGTAACGCGCTCTTGGTTAACTACAGTTTTGTAAGTTTCTCCCAAAACAAGGGAGGAGGATAAAACGTGCGACGTTTCCGTTATCGAAACTGATGCTTGGAGAAAGGCATATAGAGATTCTGTACAGGTAAAGTAATCGAAGAGAAAACTGTAGAGATTAAGAATCCAGACCCGTTAGTGAAAGACATTTTATGGGTACCTAAGATAAAGAGATTACTGTGAAACAAGCATGATTAGTCTAGTCCCTGGTCTGATTAGAACAAAGAGAATGGGTAGCATTACTACAAAGTATCCCTTATCCTGATCACTTGATCGTAATCTATATCACTATCTCAATGCGCGATCTAGGTGCCATGCAACAGCTAGGATAACTTGAATAGTCGTATGCAGGGGCTTCGCGCCATAAGATTAAAGAGGAGCTGAAATCCGGCGAGATACCGTAAACGAGCAAGTAGATCGGAAGGCCTCGTGTGTTCAGTTTACTTTTCGGTACTCTAACTCTGCAACCAGGGTTTTGCCGCAGGCAGTTCAACAATATCGACAGGCAGGGAGACATATTATACTAAAATTATTGCGACCGCGAGCGATATTTTGTGGCAGGGCGAATCGGTAAACTCTGCAAATGCGAAGTAATGTTTCCAGGATTTTCTTGAGTCTACCTCTTAACTATCAGAAGACCTTATCTGAATATAATCAATTTTCCGGTTTCTGAGCAACGAAGGTATATTTTACCAGCTGTTTTTTGATTAGAGCCCCGCTACGTGAATGAGACAGACAACACATTTGCGTAAGACAAGCCACATATATGTAGACTCCAATAGTCTGTATCTGGAAGTTATTCGGAATATCAAAAGTCCCGTATATTACAAATACAGTATTTTACAAAACTATGTTACATACCTTTGTCGCATTTGTGCCTTCCACAGTAATGCAAACAAGTCAAAGAAAGACGGCGGTTCGTTAGTGACATTGCCCAATGGATGAAGCGACAAGTCGAAGCAAATGGCCATGAAGAGTAGTCGTCGTAATTTGTTCAGGCGTTATATAGAACAGCCCTCATCGGCATAGTTGTTTTCATCCAAGAGTCAATGTCAATTTTTTGCGGAATCTTTTATTTCTCTTCCATCTCAGAGTTCAAAGTACTCCAACTTTCTTCAAGAGCCAGTTGTCCCCAATCTTTCATCCGTTCTGAGTGCATAATCTGTTATGCTGTCGCCCTTTCATTCACGGTTGAATGCAGAACAGCAACAACCCTGGCAATAAGAGGCACGTGAACATGTCAGATCATGGAGCACCAAGCAAAGTACCTATTAATCCGCCCTCGAGATGGCGTTTGACTTCAACTTGAAGTTTGGCTTATTTTTATCAAAATACACCACAGATGGGTCAACACAACTCGAAAGCGTCCTCTGCAAAGCCGAAGGGGTCGAAACGCAAACGGCCTTCCAGTGCTGGACAAGGATCTTGGCCTTTACCAATTCTCACTGTGACATCGGCCCCCAAGGACCTGGTTGGCACATGGAGCGACTTTGAGAATGGTCGTGCTCAGCGTCGTGAAATGACGCTTACAGAGGAAGCTGTCAGAGATGGTATACCTGCTATCAAATGCTTTATATCCGCTCTGGCCACCCATTTTCAACATCAAAACTACTTGGAGCTCTTCTATGCCTTCATCGCTGGGTCAAATGCCATTGTGTACTGGGTTGAAGTACTCCAGGGCTCTTCGGCTCTTGAGGAGATCGGCAAAAAAATCCACCGAGAACTTCAAGCACAAACCGGCTTAGTTGCGCCTAAAGCTTTCGCAAGACAAGTGGACAAATGCATTCGATATGAAATTAATAGCACGCCTTGACAGTGAACACATCTACTTCCTCTATCACCCTGATACCGACTGGCATGCAGAATTCTTCGACCTGGTGAAAAACAATTCGTTGCCTGTTAACTTCTTGGGCTTGTCTGAAAACCTCGATTCCTTGTGTGCGTGGATGTTGTTCTTGCGACGACACCTGAACGGAAAGGCGGCAAAAGCTCGGTTTTACCTAGTCATTCCTGCCTATCGTCCGATGCTAGTCAAAGACCCTCTGGAATTTCCAGAAGAGCTGTTTCCGCTCACAGTTCGATGCGATATACATGACTCGAATCCATACGTTTGGCTGAATCTCCCCACTGTCGATAATTTGTCTTCCGATCTCCTACATCTGGATCGCATTGGGAACCTAGCGCGACCTCCAAGTGAATGGGAGGGACCTGCTGTTGCGGCCGCTGCACTTGGTACGTTTTTACTCGGCGCCGCGACTACGATTGCACTTGAGGGAGCGATTAGCGTGGCTTTTCCACCTCTCGCTCCGGTGGCAGCTATTGGTGGCATTATTGGAACCGTAGCTGCAGCTGATGGTGCGCAATCAACTGTCGCAGGTAGGAGATTATGTCAGAAGGGGACCCTGGAGGTCGGGGCAGGCGTCTCTTTGCAAAAATGGGCATCTTTATGATTAAACCGTTCGTGGTAGGCTGCAAAGTCTCCACGGCCCGTACGAGCAGCCAGGATCCGTGCCAGAAGCGGCCTTGGGAGCTTTAGCTCTGCCGGTTCCCTACAAGCCTTCTACATCACTCATTCGTCGCCAGTTTCTATGACACAGTCGTTTGAAACCACTTTCGATATCAGCCGATTTCGCAAGGCATGTGCACGTTTGACCGCTCATCATAGTATCTTGCGTACTGTTTTGTTCGGCAGGACGAAGGGTTCTTCCATGTGATCCTGAAGGATGTTGATCCGTCAATCGAGTTCATACAATGCAACGACCCGGAATAATGGGTGCAAGTGAAATCCAAAGAGCCATTGGTAGCTACAACAGCTGAATGTTCGGTGCCATTAGCCTTCACTATTGTAACCAACTTGACCCGGCAACAGTGGATGCTGATCATCCAGATTTCACACGCGCAGTACGATGGATTCTCCGTGCCGGTCCTATGGGAGGATCTCATTACTGCCTACCAGGGCGGGGGGTTGAGAGAGAGGACAATTCACGGACGTGATGTCCTACCGGCTGTGCGTGAAAAACCCTAGCTCATCCTTCTGGAAAGACCATCTCAAGGGGGGCCCTGCCTTGGCACTTGACCCCTTGAAAATCACTGGAATGCTTTAGTTTTCCATGAAAGATATTTCTGTGGAGCACACCATCTCCCGACCTTCACTTCTACCCAGCATAACTCTTTCCACCCTTGTGAAGGCGGCATAGGCCTGGGTGTTGGCGCGCCACGGCGACACCTCCGATATCATTCTAGGCCAGGTTGTACATGGACGTGGTGGCACTCTACTCAACATAGAGAGAACATTGGGCCCATGCCTGAATCAGCTGCGGCTACGGATCATGATGCATGCTGAATGGACCGTGGAATATTGACTGGCGTTGGTTTGTGTGATTTGATCAATTGCATTTCTACTATTTTTAACTATTATCCTTCGCTACTCAATAACACCGACACATTCATCTTAGTTTGTACATGTTACTCTTTACGTTTTAATATCCATAAATTCTAAATATTTGCACCGGAACCTGCAAATACCATTAGCAATGAGAGGATATATATCCACATTATGATTCAATCATTACGTCGGATTTTCTTGCTTACTCCCCCTCCCTCCCCTCCTCCCCCCTTTTTATGAAGAAATTAATCAATTACCAATTGACAAAAAGACCAAATTTCCAGTCCTCCAGTATAGATTGAATGCTATACTCCGTCAAGGCCACCGCCTACTGGATTGGAAGCACCGGGTGGCCAAGTGTGGCAATCCGGAAAACCGGTTTTTGGGGTCTGGGGGTTTTGGGTTTTCGGGTCTGGACCGCTTCATGTCAAGTCAACTTCCCACGCCACTCAAGGCACTCAAGACACACAAATGTGTAGGTTTTTCTACGCCCACCAACCATGACACTACAGCCTGAATTGATATGTCCCCGTGAAAGCAGGTGTGACTCGGAACAAGATCGGATTCGCGATCTGTCAAGGTGCGCTTTCCCTTTTCTACCTAACCTCGCCGAGGCCCCCACACGCTGATCTTGAAATCCCCCCCAGATACTACTGCACATTCGATCAAGATCCTCAAACGACGATCGGCCCTTGTCTTTCGCCCGATCCTACGCTGACTGCACTCACGCAACTCGGAGTGCATCGTTTTGGATGTGATCGTTCTTTCGTCTCCATCATCGATGGTCAACAGCAACATCTCATCTCGGAAGCAACCGCCTCGATTTCGTTGCGCAATAAAGAAAACCACCTTCCCAATGATGGAATATACCTCGGTGTCCGGACGCTCGACCTCGAATGGGGTGTTTGCCCTCACGCCATTCGTCTGTTCACCGGACAGGATCCATCGAAGATCGTGAACACGGAAAACATCACCGCAAATCGAACCCGGAATATCATCCGCGATTTCACCACAGAAGATTTCTACAAAGATCGCCCTTACGTCCTAGAATGGCCTTACTTCCGGTTCTATGCCGAAGTGCCCTTATACAGTCCATCCGGGTATGTGCTAGGCTCATATTGTGTCGTGGACAACAAGACGCGGACAGAGTTCGGAGATGAGGAAGTTGCGGCTCTGCAGGAGATTGCAGATGCCATCTCCCAGCATCTTGAGAATGTTCGAATTGCTCATTACCACCAACGGGGCGAAAAGTTGGTGAAAGGCTTGACAAATTTCGTCAAAGGGCACAAGAAATACGACCTCGCGGATAATCCCGCGCGACCTGCAGTGTCACGAGAGAAACTGAGTTTTCACAATCTGAACCCGTCGGATAGCGAAATTCACGCCCAGGAGCCTGATGCGTCACTCCCGACAACCCAATCTCTCAGTGAAAAATCAGCCTTGGATCGATCGTCTTCAATGACCCAAGATGAGGGAGCTTTTTCCCTTTTCTCCGAGACCAAAGACTCGGGCACAACACGACCGACTAGTCAACCGTCATCGCTTGCACCAGGCTCACCAGAATCAAGAGAACCGTCGGCCTCTGACAAGTTCTTTCTAGATTCAACCATGGATGAGGAGTCCACTACTGAACGTGTGGCTGCGATATTCTCCCGCGCCGGCCATCTCCTCAAATCCTCGATGGAACTGGACGGCGTAGTCTTTCTTGATGCTCGCGAAAGCGACTCGCAATTGTTAGTGTCTAGTTTCTCCTCTGCCGAAACATATGCTAACGCTAGGCAGTGACCTCTCCGATGCTTCGGGGAACGAAATTCTTTCATCAACCTACGAGCCTTTGGATTCTGTGAACGACCCATGGGATTGTCTTAAAGGCAGCCGCTCTGGCAAGCACTCGCCAGATAATCCAGAAATCCTATGTCGCCCATTAAACCATAGTCCAAGCCTACCACCGATTGAAAACCTGAGTCCGGAACCTGCACTCACTCTATCAGAACACTTTCTACAAATGTTGATCAGAAACTTCCCAAAAGGGCACATATTCGACATGGAAAATGAGACCGATACGCTGCAGGGGAAGTTTTCTCGCCATTTCGCATCTCGACTACCGGATGCAAAATCAGTACTTTTTATGCCACTGTGGGACTGGAATAAATCACGTTGGTTAGCTGGAACGCTAGTCTGGACGCATGACTCTCGCCGTGCATTGGGCATGGAAGAACTGCATTACTTCAAAGTTTTTGGCGATTCCATTATTTCCGAGGTCTCTCGGGTGCACTGGCGCGCGACAGAGAGATCAAAATTTGACTTCGTCTCATCCATCAGTCACGAGCTTCGCTCCCCACTGCACGGTATACTTGGAAGCACAGAGTTGATGCAATCTCTGCCCCTCCAGCCCTCCCAGCAGGATGTGATGAAAATGATAGAAAGATCCGGATTGACCTTGTTAGAGACGATTGATCATCTGTGGGCCTCCCTTCCTCATATTGCGATGGCTTTTTCTAATCGAACTGTTTATAGGCTGGAGTATTCTAAGATAAACGATTTGGCCACTAAAATCTCGGCTGACACTAGAGCTCAGGCTGAGATGACGGATCGAGACTCCGGTTTTGACCTTGATATCTTAGTTGAAGAAGTAGCCACTATCCTTTGCGCTGATCACAAATCACAATGTGTGACCGATCTCCCGGTTGCATCTTCTTCTACTAGGCCTAGTGCGCAAGTGCATCACCGAAGTCACAGTTACAGTGATGAAGTGTCAGTCGTCATACGGATTGAAAAGCTCGATTCATGGATGGTGCGATCCGATCCTGGCGCGTGGAACAGTATACTGACGAATATTATTCGTAACGCAATGAAATGGACTAAAAACGGCCTCATTGAGGTGACACTATCCCAAGTGAGGCCGGAAAGTGGCCACGGGTCTTCTTATGCCCATGCACGCGTCAAAGATACCGGCACTGGGATCTCGCGCGATTTCCTTAAGGACATGCTTTTTTCTCCGTTCACTCAGGAAGACCCACTGTCGCCTGGCATCGGCCTTGGTCTCAACATCTCACGTCAATTGGCCATATCCCTTGGCGGCGATATTGACATCAAAAGCGAAATGGGTGTAGGCACCCAAGTCGACATTCACATACCTATCAAGACTATTCAACCTGTCAACATACCCGATGGTCATTTATCGATCCCGCAGTCCCCCGTTTCACCCGCATCAACTGATGCATCCGTCATTGGATTACAGCTTCATCCAGACGTGGATGAAGTGCCCACGGGGATCTTAAGCATCGATGCAAGACGGAAGTTATCCATTCAGAACGCTCTCGAAGATGTGTTCGCGAGACAGTTAGGCTGGCGTCTGTCACCACGGAAATCTTTCGACGGAACGCCATATGATGTCGCGATCATTGAGGAAGCATACCTTAACCACATGCTAATCCAGGGTTTTCTACCTACGACTGACCCTAAGCAGCTTCGAGATTACTTCATTGTCCTTGGCGGAAAGATACTGCTCTTCACTGATGATCTGCCTGCAAATATCATCCGCGTTTCTCCACCGTGAGTTAAGCGAATATTTTCCAGCGATTTCACCCTAAACTGACACTATGTACAAGATTCGGACCTCGGAGTCTCCATGACGCTGCAGAAAAATTTCTGAAAGTCTTCAAGGCACCGCTCCATTTGGACCCGACCAATTTGGCTCCCATTTCCGCTTTATCCATAACTCACCCGCAAATATCATCTTCAGCAACAAACAAGATCTCTAGCACAATACCAGATCCCCCTGAATCTGTTGTCCAACCAACCGAGTCCTCACGAGAACATACCCGTGTACTGCTTGTGGATGATAATGACATCAATCTCAAGGTAAGTCTCCACTTATCAAATTTCTTTGGGCAGTAGATTACGCCCCATGTTGCAGTGTGCATTATCCAAACTCACTGTTATCCCTCAAGATCATGTCTACATTCATGCGCAAAATTGGCTGCCACTACGACACGGCTTCGAACGGACTCATAGCTCTCGAGAAGTATGAGAGTTCCAGCCAACGATTTGACTTCGTTTTGATGGGTAAGCTAGAATCCGATTCGTTCTGAAAACCCCTCTATTAGGTCAACCTATTGACAATATTAGATATATCTATGCCCGTGATGGACGGACTCGTTGCTACAATGAAGATACGCGAATACGAAAGGAGCAACGGAATCATTCCAGCCTGCATCATGGCTGTCACGGCTGTTGCCTCCAATGAGACACAGGAGGTAGCCTTTAAGGCAGGGGTCGATGACTTTCTGGTCAAACCGTTGTCCCTTGCGAAACTTCGCAAATCAATGCAGGTTTGAATTACTTGCCTTTCACATTGATTTTCAGTCATTCTGCCAATGAACACGCCATCGAAGAATGCCAGCTAGATCTATAAGATCATGACGGCTGCAGGGGTGGAGATATGTGTAGAATTCCTTCAGTTGCTGATGAAGCAGGATGACCGCTGAGGTCTACTGTGGGACGCAATCTATCGGGACTAGGCAGAGACCAACAAGCAAAGATCCAGCAGATCCTCAAGACCATACACGCGCCCTTGTGTTGGACGTGGTATAAGAAAGCGGGAGTATCATTCCTGGAGCTCCACTGCATTTTGCAGTTGAAAGCGAGGGCGCCAAAGGCACGTGGTGTTCAATGATGGCATAATTACTTATGCCAACTCGAGTTTAACACAAGTATATGAACAGTGTCATAGTCAACAATCTGGAAATAATTAATATTTTTCTCATTACTATGAAAGCACAGAGCCAGTAATCTTTTCTTCTGCCACAACCATGCCTCATCCACCCACCCATCCCTTCACCCCTTCCTTCACCTACTATTTATAAATTAGTACTTCCTCCTCAATTCCCCCAGAAATCAACTTTGTGTACTCCCCAATTGGGAACGCTAGACCGGATCCAGTAAGTCGCCGATACCTATAAAAAGTCATGACCATTCAGGTTTCCCTTAGGGGCCTAGCCTCAGCCTTAGCCTCAGCACTAACATGCTTCTCATTCTATCTCTACAGGAATGCCAAAATCGCACTTAGAAGCTTGATAAGCAGCTTAATGAGCAACCCGAACAATCTACTCCTATATCTCGTCGACGAGCTCCGTAACGCTGCAGTGGCTGTAGGATAGTTGGACATACTATAAGGAATTGCCCTAGTAAATAGCTTTATATTATACTACTGGAAAACCTTCGCCAGTTTTGCCAGCGACCCAGCTTACATGCTTAGGCCCGAAGAAAACTAGCTCAAACTAAAGATAACTTAACTATCATCTTATCAACCTTCCTAACTTTCAAAGGCCCCCGAAGCGCCGTCATGGCCTCGACGCCCGAGAAAGGTGCGGATGGGCAGGGGACCCCGACGAAGCCCCTGAACACCTGCAACAGCACCCAACAACGCAGATTCAAAAATATCATTGAGATCCTAAAAAGAATCGATACCAGTCTCTCAGCTCTTGAACACTCTAGACCTATCATTCAGCTGTTCGGTAAGCTGAAAATATACCTTTTTGAGTAGCTCGTCCCGATCGTTAACTGAGCTAAAAAATCTGTACATACCAAATCTCTGACTCTCTCTTTGAGCTCTGCTACATTCGCGTCCGTACTTGCGAGAAACAACGAGAAAACGATCCCGGTACAAGAGAGAAGATAAGAATTCTAGACGACAATAGCGAGGGCAGAGAATCTACCCCCCTCGCTGAGGTTGCCCAGAAGATAAATAGCGAGTTCCGAAGAATAGGCATCTAGGGGGGCGTAATTAAGGCCAGACAGTATGGTAAGGTTATTACTCTTCTCACGGACTCGGCTGCCACCAAGACCACGATAGAGAAAAAGGTATACCTCTAGAAGTTAGCTATCGGAGAGAAGACTACCCTCTGACCGAAAAAATGTATTGTCATGGTATATAGAGTCCGGATTAAGACAGTCGACCTTTTTGACCCAACCTGCATGATCACGAGGTACTTTAACTGCTACTGATACCTACGGGCACATCGGGAGAACATGTAAGACCGCTCAGCGATACAGATACTGTACAGCCAGAAGATACAATACCGAGGCGTACCGTACGAAAAACGACAAGGCAAAGGCAAGATGCGCAAACTGCAGAAAAAACTATAGGGCAGAAACAGAAGACTGCCCCAAACACTAAAAAAGAAAGAGAGAGTTAATGTAGCTATCGTTAACAGACCAATTCTCTACGCAATTAATCGTATAGAAAAGATAATAACTGTACTCGGTAAAAGGGCTACGGCCTTCGAACCAGAGGTACGCCCAGCTCCTAGAGGGAAAGAAAGATTTAAGGAGGCACTTGTAACGCTAAGAGATAGACAGATCATGAACTTCCTGTTCCAAAAAGTTTCGCGGAGCAACTCGCGCTACCAGAGTCTAAGGATACCAGCATGAAGGGAAGCCCAGATCTCACCCAATGCTAAGCCCGCTCAAGATAGTACAGTGCAACGTAAATAATAAACCAGATAGTTACGATGATACTTTTACATAATATCCGACTTAGCTAACTGTCGGTTGACTTGGTCATTGCCCTAAGCAGATATCCTATCGATTCAACTGAATGTAGGTATATGCTCGGTGG
>NW_026515939.1:0-70105 GCF_023601865.1 Aspergillus affinis | reverse complement strand
GCAAGGTGCTGTATGGTATGTAGGTTAGGCCAGGATCCTCCACCTCCCTAGTCTGGTTGACAATATCGTTCCAACAGTTAATTGGTATCACAGCCTGAGTGTTGATTTCCTCACAAAATAATCACATGAAGGGCACGAGACAGGTCGGTGTTACCTTGATACCAAACCATGTTTTTGCACGTACATGGAAGGTGGGAATCGAGAGGCGCTGCGGAAAAAGGTCCGGATGCAAGGCACAGGGAATCTCCGAAAGTGCCCGGTCTACAAAAAAGGCGCGTGTGTGACCAGTGATTGACTCGGTTGCATCAATTAGATTAAATAATAGAGAAATAGCAAGAGATGCCTCTCGTGGCAACTTTGCTGTCTCATCGCACTCTCCGGATCTGACAAGGTGCTCGTCTTCAGCCGATAGCGAGCCCAGCACCATCTGGAAGTAAAATGCGCCAAGGATTACCTCCCTTTCAGGCAGCTTTTCAGACGGTTTCTCCGGCTTATCCATCATGCTAACGATATTCAACTTGCTAGGCGTTGAATAAACCTCCATTGAATCAAGACTTGTTCTTTAGAATGGTATCATGGCGTCCATAGAACCCTTCTCCACAGGTTCACTTCTCACGGGTTCAACATGCGTAGAATTCTATACCGAGCAGTAACCGTATTCTCGCTCACGGAATTCAGGGCTAGTGACAAATTCCAACTTGCTACCCCCTTTCAGCAGTACTAGATATTGTTTATTACTTTTTTTATATAGCAAGAATGTCCCTTCATCTATACGGCTTTCAAACTTGCTATCTGACTTTGCGTGATACAACACACGGCAACCCCAAGCTCTAAGGTAAGTCATTTTTGGTTTGTAACCATGTTATAGTTTATATGGAGACTTGTCTTCCTCGCCTTCTTCCGCAGAACCTTTCAATCTTGTAGTTCGATTTCGCAGGTAATTCGCTGTAACAACAGATACTTCTAATAAGCCCGACTGACTTTTCCATCAAATAATAGAGCTCTCGCGATCTCTAAGATGACACGATTGAATCGCTCTGCAACACCATTTTGTGGGGGAGTTTCAGCCTCGATAAACTCAAATTCAATACCAATTGAATTACCCCACGGCACCAGAGCTTTGAACTCAGCAGCGTTATCAGTTCTGACTACTAACAACATTTTACCGGCTTGTCGTTCAGCCTGCCGCAGCAAAGGCTCAAAATAGTGTCTGACATTATTGATTGTTCGATCGGTCATGATCAAAAGCTATAAATACAATTATCAATTAGAGATAGGTACTATTTTTCATTACCTGCACCTTCTCGGTTTGGTCCCTAAAAGTCCATGTAAACACGTTGCAAAGGTCTCTTAGCCTTAGGAACTGGAACGTAACTATGCTTCTTGGCTTGCTTTGCCCTTATACACATCTTACAGTCGTCCTCAAGCATTGTATCTTGCTTGCTAACCCAAAGCTCTTCTATATGCATCAAACCGATACATTCATTGAATCGCTTCCTTCCGGGGTAGTCCAAACGACAGTATAAAAGCTACTGTTTCTCTACTGTTTCGTTATCTACAGAGAGAGCTAACCGAGCATGTTACATTGAACGTTTTAAATCGACAAATAAAGTATCAATATGTTTCACCCAGTCAAGATATGCCGTGTTCCCTGTCCTTTTCCCTCTGGCAACAACCTTGCCATTTTTCCGAAGTTGATATCCTCTCTTCGAACCTCTTGATTCGAAATCAGCGGTGTGAAGTGCCTCTAAAGACAATAGATTTCCTGCCAATCCTGGTACATACATGACACCTCCTAACCGCACTGTTGAGCCATTCGGCAGCTCAATCTTTGCAATTCCTCGCCCTTCAATAGACAGTTGCGTACCGCTTGCCACGGTAAGGGCCCCCTTTCGCGTAGGATCGAGATATTCAAAAATTTCTCGCTGACCCGTTGTATGACATGTAGCTCCACTATCAAAACACCAATCTTGATTTACTGAAGCTCGGCAAGCGCCTTCCCTGACAAACACAGTCCTCTCCTGCAGTTTCTGATAGACTGATTCTGATATAACCTCTTCCGAATAAGTCTGATCAGTGAGTCGCATATTTCTGTCAGTATAAATAACTCGCGCGCCGTAATAATTATTCTGGTCTGAATCATTTAGCTTCTCCCGATCCTCTGCAACAAGTCTGTCTTTTTGCTTTAATTTCTTCTTCCGGTCGTTCCTGCGGTTCTTGCCCTTCTTTCTTTCAGTGCTATGATCACTATGATCACTGTCACTGCTGTCCTGTTTTCTTGGGCATTTGCTCGCATAATGACCGGTTTTCTTGCAGTGGAAGCATTTCACACTTTTCTTCTTTTCTTGGGCACGGGATCCCTTCTCTGATTTCTTTTCAAATCTTCCGGGCATGTTGTCAAAGTCATTAGCCCAGTCTAGGACAAAACTCTTCGTCAATTTAGTATTCGAGTCAACCAAAGTGGTTCTTAAGCCCGAATAGTTCGCATGCAAACCACGAAGGAAAAATATCACCACTAGATCATCAAGATTGACCGTTTTACTGCCATTCAAATCGATCATTACTTGATTGATTCGCTCAATTTCTCTGAAAGCTTCCCTAGCCGGCTGATCAGGGTTTTGCTGCCAGCTTGCCAATTTTAGCAATTGCTTTGCTTTTATGGCATCTGAAGATTTCAGATAAGTAGCCCGTAGGTGATCCCACTTTTCCGCGGCGAACACGAGGTCTTTAACCTCTAAAATCGTGTCTGCTGTCAGACCATGCTCTAAAATGACATTTGCCTTTAGGTCTAGTTTCATCCAATCCAGATCTGAATCTATCAGTTGATCCCATTCCGCCCTTGTCACTTGATGAAAACCATTAACGGCTTGCCAGGCAAATTGAACCTTCAATTGCCTTTCCATGGCATGAAACCAATAACGAGCGTTTTCCTCAGAAAGCTTCTCAATTGAGAACTTATTGACCGTTAAACCCGGGTCAATAACCGCACTACCTATAGATGGCTTCCCATTAAGCCTTCCACTGGCCTTCGATTGATGGGACGGCTCAGGTCGCTGAGGTATCTGATGAGATATTTCTTCCGTTCGATTCGCTTTATCTGACATGGTGTTGGCGTATCCACAACTCAGCGTAGTACGCTAGGAATCCACTGGCCGATAGTATTCGTAGGTAGGACGTCGAGGGTAGAGCTCGCAGCTCGATTCGGATCGATAGTCTATATAGGATGTGAAACCCATACAGATCTCCCGGGGTGCCTGGTTGGTTACTGCAAACCCGGGCTCATAACCAATGAAGTGGTTAAGCTCAGAGGAATAGTGGAGTTCGATCGGTCCGAGCTGTACGAGACCTAGCTATAAGGAGAATGCGAATGAATGAAGTAATACTCTATCTAAAACGTAGCCTAGAGTACAGAGATACTTGAGTGCTTGAGTGTTTGAAGAGGATTGTGGCCTCTGCAAAATGGGAGCCTCGGACGGACTAATGTTGTTCCCGACCTCCGAGCTAATTACATCTCATCATTATCAAAAACCACAGATCTTTTTTCCCAATTTGGATGTGGTCCAATTCATAGTGAACAGAAATCGTATGGGCTAGAGAACTTAAACACGGTTACTCGCATGAAACAGCTGGCTGGATTTACAAGAATTAAGGGAAGAATGAACAAACATGATAGCTTTCACATGATGCTATCTGCTTCCAATTATCGGCTCTGTGGGGGCAGTGATAGGCGATTTACCGATGGGAGAGTGCTTTTCCTGCGCGTTCTGAGATCGAGGTTCGCGGCAGCCAGTCTCCTGAAGGCGGTCGACTTAGCCTTGGCGGTCTAGGCGCAATTCTGCCGTCCGAGACTCCCGGAGGAGCAATTTCCCAGGGATTAATGCCTTAGGCAACGAGCCAACCAGACCAGCACTAATCCACATACGGAAGGTGGGACAGATAGCTGCATCGGATGAATCGGAGTTAACCTTCATTTTCCTGTTGACGCATCGCATTCATCAGATATTTGCAGAGAAGATGTCCATTGCTGTAGCTGGAGGCACCGGCGGTGTCGGCAAGACCATTGTCAGCAAGCTAAAGGGAAAAGTCATCATCCTGACTCGAAGCGTGTGTTACCATCATCTCACATAATGTTACAATTGCTAACGGAGTCCAGGCACCAGAACCATCTGACATCAGCAGCCCTGAAACGAGGCAAAAATTGCAGGTAGACTACGATGACATCTCTTC
Organism: Aspergillus affinis; assembly: GCF_023601865.1. Lineage (NCBI taxonomy): Eukaryota > Fungi > Ascomycota > Eurotiomycetes > Eurotiales > Aspergillaceae > Aspergillus > Aspergillus affinis. The sequence goes on along the minus strand of NW_026515939.1, from coordinate 65,878 downwards.
TTTGACAAAGACATTGGAGGAAAATGCAGTGCATACTGTCATTTCTGCCATCTCAATCTACGACGACCAAACAAGTCAGTCCCAGCTGAACCTGATCCAAGCTGCCGACAAATCCAACGTTACGACGCGATTCATCCCCAGTGAATACTCTTTTATACAGACCAAGGAGTATGTGTTCCCTCCATTTTCGAGTCCCCGCTAATAATACTAGGCTTTTACCCGTTGACCCGAGCATTCAACATTTCCTAGACGCAGTGGATCTGCTCCAGAAGACCAATCTGCAATACACTCGGGTGATCCCCGGTTTCTTCATGGACTACTGGGGAATGAACCCCGGGAAAAAAACCCAGAGCAATCTTCAGCCGATGACATTCGGCACGGATATCGCCAATTGCAAGGCTGCTATTTCTGGAGACGGGAATGATAAAATCTGCATGACGCACAGCGAAGACATGGCGACATTCATCACACGACTATTAGAAGTAGACGACTGGCCTGAATTCAGCATTATCGTTGGAGATGAGCCTACATATAACGAAATCATCAAACTAGGACAAGAGGTGCGAGGTATGAACATCAGCCGAATACTCAGAACAATGGAAACTGTGCTAACACCGTGCAGGGAAGGAATTCGAGGTCGTGTATGACGCCCCTGACAGCATCAAGGAAGGAAAGGTCACCGTTCCTCAGATGCCGCCTGGGTGCCCGTATACGGAAGATGAGGTCTACGACACAACCGTATTGGTTAGCCGTCTTACCATTGCCGGAGTGTTCGATCTGCCTACGGAAAGCCGATTGAATGAAAGATTTCCCGATATCCATACGAAGGATCTTAAAACGTTCATGCTCAATGCATGGAGTTGAAATAACGGCTCGTATTGCTGATACCTGGAGCGCATCCCAGCATATTCCCGTATCAGGACTGGTTTCATCTCGACCTAAATCCTGGTATACAGATGATGTATCATCAAAAGAACCCCACTGCAGCTCCTATGAATAGGTTCTGATCAAATATAAAGTTCATATTTACAACATTTGTATCATTATTATAATACAAGCCCCTCTCCCTTGTCCGCATACTCCCCTGAAGAATTCCAGAACCCTGAAAGGAGGGGGGTCCAGAAGTTCGCTCTCGGTTGATTAACAACCATTCCATCTCTGGGTTACCATCCAAGCCCTCCAATACACCGTCGCGATCAGTACAATTTATTTAGCTTGCGAGTCCAGCTCCCTCGGCCCAGGATCCGTCTTCCCCAATTCCTGTATCGGATATTGTCCCGGCGACGGATAAGTCCAGGAAGGTTGCATACCGTTCGGATGTACCGCTGGGGATGGAATACCATTGTATCCATATGGCGTCGGGATATATTGAGGTTGCGCCGGTTTCTTTCGTCGTATATACCATAGTGCCAGCAGTGCAGCGATCATGACGACACCAGCTCCCACTCCGATCCCGATTCCCGCTGCGGCGCCAGCCCCGAGACCCGATGATGACGATGATGATGAAGCCGAAGAAGTTGCAGCGCCCGTAGCCGTTGAGGTGCCCGTGGCCGTGGACGTGGCTGATGCATATGTCGGATAACCATGAGTGGGCAGGTACTGAATCGTCGCGAGCTGATCGGGCGCCGGGGCAGGATATAACTCATCGCTAGGATCCGAACAATCGGCGGATTTCGTGGTGCTGTTGTACCCGCAACAAGCCCAGTGCCCGGTATTCGAGTTCCATATTAAATCAGAAAGAGGTCGACCGCCTGTTGATGGGCCAGGAGACGAATTAGTTCAACCGCACCGCGTGGAAGCTGACAACATTCCAGAGAACTTTACCGCATCGCGTCCCACATGCCGCATCCTGAAGCGTTTCGTCCGTGCAGTCGGCATTGTAATATCCCTTGTTTCCATTGTCGCTGACATGCAGACAGATCGAGTTGCTCAGGCAGTAATCCCCCTGCACGCAGCAGATGACATGTTCGTTCGTCGAATTCGTAACTCCACACGGCACGTCAACGTTGATATCACGAATGGAGCCACCGTGCATGGCATAACACGTTTTTTCCGACATGGTTACGATTATAATTATAGCGCAAACAAGCAATTAATAAAAGCGGCCCGTATGGCATCCAACGCGCATCAGCGACGAGAATAGAATAAGAAACAAAATTAAGAATGCGGGCGGGCAGCGATCAAGGGTTGGTTTTTTTGCTCCCACACCGTATGGATTAGTTTGATGGAGCAGGGGGCGTGATTTTATCCTGTGAGGTCCGGACGAGGATCTGTGGCCCCTGAGCGGATTCTACGGTGGATATTGATGGATCTTCGATGGAGCTTCATTCGTTTGATCCATATAATTGGCCATGCCATTGAGGCTGGAACCGCTAGCGAAACGTCCGCGCAATGCCAAAAAAGATCTAATTTGCTACCCGCCCAATAGTTCCTGCTGTCGGACTCGTGCCCTCGTGAATATCCTCTGCGAACCGGTCAGAATGGTATGGATGTGCAGTACTATCCCGCTGATCAGCGCATGTCTAATTGCCGATTGCAGCCCTGGCTCGTCGGGGAACCAAACAATTCGCAAAAATGGACGGAGAAGGACTAAGTATCGGACTAGAGCAGACGACGTGAACCATTAGCCAGCCCGATGATCTCATAGCAAGAAAGGTCATAGTTACCCGTTGAAGCCATCGAGCCAGTCCACCTTGACAGCTCTCAGTATTTGGCCAATGCCACGCTAAACATTGATTTAAACCTACTCCGTCCTGCATAGACACTTTCAGCTGCCCGAAAAACCACAAGACTATTTTTTCTTACTCCTAATTTGGTCCACCGTGCAGGCATAAGGAATCCAAAATCCTTTCAACGCTCCCAACCAACAGCGGCAGTCAGCACAGCTAAGCCTTTTCTTGTTGCGACTGCAGCACCAGCAAGGGACACGTGCCGATCTGATAGGTAAAATTTTTGCTGAGAACGCAATCCTGAAGATCACCAGATTTCGAATCAGACTCTGCCCGGTGGGTCGATTGGAGGTCCGGACAAAACATCGTTTTTGGCCCCCAAGGCGTCCTAGCCGTACCGAAATTGCACGCTCCACGTCTGTGTGCACATTAGCTATTGTGTCCTGGATTTGATGACGCACGAGTATTGGGGGAACTTTTCCGTACATGATCTCTCTCAGGCCCAGTATGTCATGGTCGAAAACACATTAACCTCATCATAGCAAGTGGCTCCATCGAGATATCTCGGGCGGGCCGTACCTGATCCACACCTTGAGGATCAGCAATACCCCGTACTCAGTACGGACTACCGACCACGGAGAATTGTTCGTGGGTGATTAAGAATCTGCAATGGGCGAATAACTTCGCCCATTGCACTTCAGGCAATCATGATGCTTAGAAAAAAGTTTAACAAGGGGATGCAAACAGGAATATCGCCAAGGGATGCTCCCAAGATCCTTATGCTCTTGGGGAGGGCATACTTTTTCGTTTGATCAAACCACCGTTGTGTCTAGGCCGTCGATCGTGCCTCACATCCTGGCCATACAGGCAGTCTGGTTCAGAATAAGCAAACCAGTCAATGCATCGTACTGAATCTCAAGATGTCGGGTCTACACCTTCTGGTCTGCATATTCCGGGTTATCCAAATTGCAGTGCGAAAAAGCCTTTCCTCCTGTATTCTGAAGCGGACCGTAGTTTGTTATTCATACAGTACCGAGCACCATCTTTCTATGGCCACCGGAAGGAATGCATCGGGGAAATTGAAGAACGGACTGATTATTCTCCAAAATAGGGAACATGCAGGTGAGGGTGTACAGGTGAGAGGTGCTTGTCCCACCTATCCTTGCCGTCAAACCCGACATATGAGAGCACTATTTTATTAGTCCTGTATGTCTCAATAAGTACCATCTTTATGTTACCTGGTAACGTTCGCGGGCAAACTGAGATCTGTCTAGTGAAGCTCTGCTCAACTATCGATCAGTCTTCTATTATGCTGATCCGGACACGAGTAAGGTTACTGTGCTTTCCCTCTCATCTGCAATAGGGTGTGTGAGAGGGGGATCTTTCAAACCTCGTCCGAACGGTGCTGATGCAGATTGACGTTGCACCGGTTCTGCAGGAAGGAGGCCGGAGGTGCAGCGCATGACAGCCTCAGGCCTGCCACAACGGACGCTAAGGTGGCCTGGGGCACCATTCCCGGTCAGGTGTTGGTCCCCATCATCTCAACGCCAGAGAGGAGAGGACTCTTTCCCATGACATCCATCTCCCCTGATGACAACGGCCATCCCTCCCATCCGTGATTAGACTTGCTCTATCACTTCTTCTATCCAAAACGCCTTACGGGCTGTCGTTGCCAGTTTTCTTTGGGGAAACATCAACGTCTTTCCGGCGCCTGATGTAATGCCGATCTCATCTTCCCGGAGTCAGTCCAGACCGGGTGCCTGAGATGAGCTGGCACGCGCATTCCAATTGATGCGGAGAACCCACTTTTTTGGTTGGGTTCGATCCCTTTGTTCTCCATCCTCCCTGTCACCCGTTGCATAGATTCCTCTTGACGCGTTCTCGGGCCTCGATCGACGCCTTATTTGCTCGTGTTGGGCCCAAGGCCGGGGTCCCTTTCATTTGGCTGTGGCCATATTTCAACTGCCTGTTTTTCCTTTCTGCCGGACCTTTTCCCCCCTTCCTTACTCCCCCCTCACCGTTGTCGTCTTTCTCTTTTCACTTTCAAGTCAAAAGAACGGTCGAAAATCATTCCTACACAAGTTGTCCATCAACGGGTGAGGATCCCCGAGGCGAGCGACGTCACTACTGCTACTAATCCTGGAAGCTTCCCGCTATCTACCTGATTAAAGATAAAACGCCCATCTCCAAAACCATTCCAGATCTTTCCCGTCGCCTCCAGCACGCGTCACCATCATGACAGACAATAATATGCCGAGCATGGAAACGCGACGATCCTGCAACACCCTCCGTAGTCGATCGCTCGAGAGAACCTGCTTCTTCCGGCGTTTTTCACAATGGCTATGGTCGAACTGGACGGTCGTACCCGCCGAATCTCAGGCTACAATCCAAAATTCCCCGCGACGTGGAGCAGACCAAAATTACAGTCTGGCGCCGGGGAAGGCCAACGGACCAGGAACGGCCGCGGGCGACACGCCGCGTTACATTCCCAACGAAGCCCCACAGGAACAGATCCCCGAGCGGGAGAATTACCCCTGCAAGGCATGCCAAGCGTGGGGAGCGACATGCGATCGTCAGCGACCGCGGTGCGCGCACTGTCTAGATCAACAAATCCTGTGCTTCTACGTGGCCCCCTTGCCTAAAACGATCCGACGGCCGAAACAACCTGCATCGTCACTTCCTAAACGACAGAGAGCTTCGGTCGGGTGAGCCGCTGATGGTTGGTGTTCACATTTGGTGCTTTGTGGAGTAGCTTTAAATCAGATCTCAATACCCCGGCGGACCCAATACTTGTGCTCGGGTATCGTCACCATATGCCAAACCTTTTCTTGTCCCGGATGGCGTCACCAAGGGCCACTGGTGGCTTTGCAATTTCTTTTTTTCTGTCTGGGCATATTTTCATCATCTGGTAGCTTAGAACTTGCCAACTCGGGAAGTGTCATTTTCCTCATGCTACTTGCAGTCCGTTGCCGTACTTTTGGATGGTAACTCCATTGCTTTGATGAATTCTCGCGCGGATTTCCATATGCTTGTTCCTTCGTTTTGATGAATCATTGCTTAAATAACCTCTGGCGGCAACTGGAATTTGTGGACAACGGACTGCTTTCTGCGAATCCTACCAATCTTTGACCATGATATGGGAAGGAATAACGAGAGAATAGATACAAGGACTGTATTCCAATTGCAGTCATAAACCCAGGTTTGAATTATCGTGACGCCAGGCTAATATCTACTAATGATGACAGATGAAAGCAGACTTCACACCACTTCGATATTATGCCACCCCCTGGTGGATCCGGACAGTGGCCAGGGCCCCCAGTTGACCGCCACTGCATCTATCTGTGTGGTGCAACGCCTCAACGAACATCTCCCTCGCGGAATTGCACTTTTTGTCTTTCCCTCAAGAAATTATGTATGCCGCCAGTACCATTGGGAAAGCCAGCCTGGCGTCACACGGTAGCCGCAAAGGTAAAGAATTCCCATTTTCAGTGGACATAGTACAGCTACGCAAGGAAACAGCGACGAATCAACTTGTGAAAGCAGAGGTAAAAGAGACCGGGCATTCAATAAGTCGATAGAACAGGCCATAGCATCTTGCTGACGTTAGAACAAATACAGCATTGCTTGTTATAAGCAAGAAGCGTGCGTCACAAACTCGGCTAAACCATATCAAGTTTAACCACTGGTATCCAATGGCATAGTGCCTATGTTTTGACCTGCTGCTTGTGGAAAATGCCTGTGGACTGATTAGCCACCACCATCACACCGATAACGAGGACAACGTACCGGGAACCTCAGGCATCCAGCTAGTCCTCGAGCTACAAAAGAACTCGCCCTTCGGTGGCAAAGCTTCCGGATCATCCAGGGACCCAACGCAGAGATATCGGAACTGTTCTTTGACGGCATCCTAGGAACAGATCAACCCCCAATACCTACATCAATGCATTTTACTCGGCTCACCCCATATTCCAGAATAAAGCTTCCACACTCTGCACAAAATTCTCGGTGAATCACGACGCCGGATCCATTATCTGCCGCATGTTCTTTGGGTGTTCCGCGAACGATACTGATGGCGTCTTTGGGGATCTTGGCTGTAAGACCGTAGTTGGTTCCGAAGGCTTTCTATAACCACCAATGGTCATTAAATGCCCCTCAGTCTTCCAGGAGCTAGTGAGAAACTAACCTTACAATTCCGACAATGACACAAGGATGTGCGCGCATCGTCTGGCGAGGAGAGGTCCAGCTCATACTCAATCATCCGACAGTAGCAAGAGCCCGTATATTTTGGCATGGTGATAAAATTCCGTTAGCCCAGTCAGTATCAAAGAGGAACAGGATCAGCGTTGTCAAGAACAGCCGATAAACACTGGAACAAGCTGATTGTTGACTGATGCGACCATGACGTCATGTGCTCCTGGCCGTCCAAATCCCGCGGATCACGTCCCACCAGCTTCGCCGTCGAGTCCCTCGCTCTGGAAACCGGGCTGTATCCTGTGAAGAAATGACAAACAGGCATATGTCGATTCCTGGGCGGTTATTGGGTGGGCTGACTTGTCGGATGGTGTGAGGAAGGGAGCTTCCCCTCTTCTCGTCGCCACTTCCCCCTTTGCCGATCCATCATTTCCTCTACTGCGGAGAACATATGTCGATGGGGAGGGCTTATATATTTGGAAGTCTCTCTTCAAGAAGGCATCTGGATGTCTCCCGATTGCACATAGAGTAGGTTTGCCTAGTCTTCTAAATTGTGGGCATCCTCTCGTGAACCGAGCCCCGCGACAATGACAACGAACCATCCATCCTCAACGCTTGAGAAGAGGGGTGTCGTATCGTCCTTTATCTTCCATTTTCCACCTGATCAACCGAACGAGCCTGTCGTTGCGCTTTTCCGTCGCAGCGACAAGGTAAACACTTACCAGTGAGTCTGATTTCTGTCCCTTACCCCATCGAAAAACATAGTTAACGTTCGTCAAGACACCACCTGGCTCCGATCTCCGGTACTATTAGTCGCAACGACAAAGACCCCCTCACGGCCGCTTGGCGCGAACTTCAGGAAGAAACCACGCTTACACCCGCATCTCTATCACTCTGGCGAACCGGCAAACCGTTCACATTCAGCGACCCATCCGTGAACCGACAATGGACGATTCACCCGTTCGCTTTCCGGCTCACCAGCGCGGAAAGCACTATCAAGATAGACTGGGAGCACGAGGGATGGGAATGGCACGATCCACGAGCAGTTTCGGATAACGAATCCTTTGGCGAAGTCCCGCGACTAAAGGAATCACTCCACCGTGTCTGGTTCGAAGGCTCGGTCAACCCGCGAGCTGGAAAGGCCTTCGCCGCCTGCCTCGACCGATTACACACCGACCACGAGAGTGGAGCCAACGAGCTGACAGCCATCGCCTTGTCTGGGTTCCGTGATTTCATCATGCATACGCGGAACGGGCTGGACGAGAACTGGTGGTCCACGGTGCGGTCGGTCGGGTGGCATTTGGTCAAGAACGGGCGCGAAAGTATGGCTGCAGCGATTTTGAACGCCGTGCTATCGGCCCTCGCGGGGATCCATGACGTCTTAACTCAGAACACGGATGACGATATAAAATGGGATCGCATTCTCGCGTTGATGGATTTCGAGGTGACGAGACGAACGGCGAATACAGGGCGAATCATGAAGTCATTTACGGAGTACCTGAAATTGCATTTCCTCTCCGAGGGGAAAAGAGACAAGATTAGTCTTCTCACGATGTCCGCTAGTTCGACGATTCGCGACAGTATCCTCGATGCGTTCGCCGCGCTAGACATTCAGACACTCGAGCTGCGAGTTCTGGAATCCCGGCCACTCTTCGAGGGCGCCAGCATTGCATCGTCCATCCTCTGCCGATTCAAAACCCAGTTCGAAGGTTCGAACAAGAACCTCAACATCAAAATCTACACCGACGCCTCGGCCGCCCTTGCCGCAGAAAACGTCGACATTGTCCTCCTCGGCGCCGACCGCATCTCCGCACACAAAGGCGTCAGCAACAAAACCGGCTCTTTACCCGTTGTCCTCAGCGCAAAGCACGTATCCCCCAAAGCACAGACTGTCGTGCTCAGCGGACTCGAAAAGATCAACGGAACCTGCGGCCTAATCGACGATAATAAGCGGGAAGACAACGGGCCCAAGGAGGTGGTGCATACCTGGGGGAATGACGGGATCAAGGGGATGAAGGTTCTGCACGAGGGGATGGACAGGGAAGTTGTGGAAGTGAAGAACGTCTACTTTGAATGGGTGCCGTTGAGTCTGGTTGATACGTTTGTGAGCGAAGAAGGTATCTTGGATGTTCAGACTATAGCCGATCAGTCGAGGCAGCTGGGGCTTTTGGCGGATCGATATTTCGGCGATCTTTAGTCTATCGGGAGACTTTAACGGAAAATATAATTACGATAATTGATTGATTTATTGAAACAACGAAGGCTCTAGAAGCAGCGTTTCTGGGATGCTTCTCTTGGGTTTGTGTTAGCTGGCCTTTGAACGAAGCAGAGATTCGATCAATCGACGTGATTTGATGATCAGTGGTAGGCATGATGAGCTTCCCTATTGGAAACCACTGCAAGGGCAAGACAGGAGCCAGGCGGAGGTCCACGTAGGTATTCGCAGTGGAGCGACAAGCAGTGGAGACTGTCAGACGGCGGAGATGAAACCGGAGACCGAAAGGCTGAGGACCCCCTGCGGCACATGATTGGTCACATGTCTCGAGTGGGCTGACATCAGCACCGGACATAACTAAATCGGCCATTTGGAGCGCGGGAGATTCTATTTCTTCGATGTATCGGTCACCGAGAGTCATCATGATGGATGCAACGCCATTAGAAGTCAATGTCTCGAATCAGCATTCTCATCGGGGTCCGGAAGGTGGAACCATGGATTACCAATATCCGAGAACTGAGACCGATAACCCCTTGTATACAAGATGGATCGGGTGTATAAAGATGCCAGGCACACTCGAACGGTGAGAAACTAACAAGGGACTCCAGCTACAACGTGAAAGATTTTCCAAATACCTCCCTAAACTCTGAAATTCACGGACATCGAAATGCCTAACATTCTCATCCTCGGCGGTACCGGCTATCTTGGCCTTTCTCTCGCCAAATCCTTGCTCCGGGCAGGCACTTACACAGTCTGGGGCACTGCACGGAGTCCGGAAAAAGCAAAGAACTTGCTCGTCAACGAAATCACCCCAGTGGAAGACGATATCACGAACCCCGAAACCCTGAGCAAAGTCATCTCCACAAACTCCATCGACGTCGTGGTTGACGCGTCGTCCGCCTACGAGCATTACGGCCAAATCCTCGCTGCAGTTACCAACGCATCCAAGGCCCGCCAAGAGGCTCTCTCAAAAGAATATATCATTGCTCCCAAGCTCGGCTTTGTCTACGTGTCAGGATCTTGGGTTCACGGCTCACCTCCTACCCGTGTCAGCGACCTTTCTCCAGTCGGCAGCAAATTGTCCGCAGACAAACCTGCCACCGCCACCGCGTGGCGACCAGCTCATGAACAGGCGATTCTCGCCGCCCAAGATACCTTGGACGTGGCGATCGTTCGACCCGGTGCCATGTATGGTCGCAGCTCCTGGGTATTCGATACCTGGTGGAGTGTTTTGTCAGAAGCTTTGAAGACCGGGACTACCGGCCCGATCCAAGTGCCCGCTGATAAGGCTGCCCGGACTGGGATCGTCCATGTGGACGATGTCGCGGTTGGTATGCACGCGATCATTGACCGCCTCGATGGTCGATTAGGCACATGGCCGATATTTGATCTTGTAACCGAGACTGTTTCCATGGTCGAGATCATGGAAGCCGCAAAGGCCGTGCTAAATGTGAAGGCGTCTCTGGAGTATACTGGCACTCACGGGAACCCGTTCTTGGAGGCCCTGAGTTTAGTCTGCAATTCGAACGCATCTCGAGCGAAGATTGTGTTGGGATGGGACCCAAAGCGCACTGAGTTCTTGCTGAACATGTCAACCTACGTCAATGCGTGGCAAGCTTCGCGATAAACCTGAAAGTATACTCTGGGGGTTTTCCCGAGCTGACTAGATGCGCGAGAGCCCATACAAACGAAAACACTTAGAGATCTAGACTTTATATATATACCTGAATTGACAAATTTATTTTCACCGGCACCTTAGTGATCGAAGATCAACAAGCTTTTCAAGATCCCACAACTCTCACTCCTATACCCACTGTTCGCACACCGGGCGTTGGCACCGGTTCAACGACGCCAAGCGGCTAGGCACGCAAGGCGCCGCCCCAAGAGTCTTGGAGACTCTGACGCTCCTTGAGCGGAATCATTTTTACGAGGCAGGCCACGTGGGGGCGAAAATGCGGACGATGGTCTTCCCCTCACGCAGGGGGCTGAAGGGATTCACGCGCAATTTATTTTCGATCTTCTTCCCGTTCTGGCTTTCACCTTTGTTCCTCCTCTTCCTCCTCCTCTGGCCCCTCAACCCTATTGATCCGCCTCCGCCTCCATACGGTGCACATCCAACCAGAACATGACCACAATCACTGGCCGACCAACAATACCCGCAGACTGGGCTCCCTCCAAGGCAGGGTGTTTGCGCAAGGAGGATTACTGGCTCTGGTTCTGGCCCAACAAACAACACGACAATCGGACCGTACTCGGGGGACCCAGCCAGACGACCGATTGCTTTCCGCCGACCTGGGCCGCGTCGGACGTATATGTTGGAACGAGCTGTCCGGGGGATTACACAACCGCATCATGCGAAGGGAGTGATCAGCGAGACACGGTAACATGTTGTCCGAAGTTCGTTTCCCTCCTCCCATAGCCCCGACGCCGTGAAGCATATATACATACGGAGCACACATCCCTCAGACCTAGCGCTAACACCATCAAACCGGTCTTCAATAGTAACCACGTCTTCACCTGCGCCGTATCAGAGACTGAGAAAGCGCATGGATCGCTATTCCCATGTCGATTAAAGTACACTGAAGAGCGGGTAGTGACGGCAACATTAACGGACTTCGTGTCGAACACGATAAACGTCGACGAGGTGACACAGAAGCCAGGGCTACATTTGTACGCACTGGGAGTGTTGTTCGTGACGCCGGTAGGTCGACATCCTGCGATTCTTCACCGGACCAACTTGTCTTGTATCGAATGCTCATTATGCCCCGGGATCGTGAACAAACTAGACACCAACATCAAGCGAATTCAGGACCTCCACCGCGGGCACAGAACCCACACCCTCGATAACAGCTTCATCCACATCCAAACCCTCAAGCACCTCATCCCCATCAACATCAACACCACTCAGCGCCGGCGCATCCGCCGGAATCGGAATCGGATCCGCGGCAGGTGTCTTCGTAATCGCCGTGCTCGGATGGCTCTGGTATCGACGAAAGAAAGCCGCCGAAGCAGCGCAAATCCCTCCTCACCACCACTATATACACCCGGGGCAACCGAGTATCGGTCATCAGTATCCGATCAATGAATTAAATGCGTACGAGGCACAACGGAAGCAGTTGACTGAGTTGCCTTCTTGATCGGACATATGATCTGTGGGAGGGGAGGTACGGGGAGGGCTCTTGGTGAAATGGTCAATTGCGTTGATGAACGGAGACGTATGGCTGTATTGACTAATGTATATATCTCTGGAATCTTTGTGGCACTGTTTGCGTGATTAGTTTATAGAGCTCTGGCTTATTTAGCGTTGTGTTTTACTGGCGTTGGGTGATTAGATTTGAAATGTGAGTTTGAATGATCTCAATGTCACTTTAAACTTCTTAGGGAGATCACAGTGGATAGATAGAGAGGTGGATGGGAATAGAATGTATTTTTTCTTCCAACTTGGAGACGATAAGGGCCGGAGTGGAGAGATAAAGCAAGAGAGAGGAAAAGAGGAGAGAAAAGAGGGAGGAAATAAGGAAAGCAGACCCCATTATACTTCCGTAAACGAGCCAATGACTCGGCCATAGAGAAGATACCACTAATAACTCAGATCTCCCACATGAACATACACTGAAAGGATAGGCCACGACCAGAGCTTTGACTGGAACTGAACACATATTACCGAGTACCAAGCCACTGATGAAGCCATACCTCGAACGTCAAGCACCCGAATTCATCAAGAGACATATCATCCAAAGACTCCCCGGCCTTTAATTCAGTGAATATCGATGTCTTAGTGCCTACCCTTTCCCAAATTCGACGTCGGTTCTTGAGATGAGGAGAGCCCTTGGGGTCATTTATTGCGTTCTTGACCGCCGAATAAGCGGTTCGCCAATCGAGGATCCCAGTGGTATCTTTTGGTAGCGCAAATCCCATCTCTAATTCCGGAGAAAAGCGTGATCGCCAGAATTGCTGCGGGAATTCCGCAGGATGACTAGCCGATGCAACAGACCTCGAGGCCGCTCGTAGGTTTTTGATATCGGCACATGGAAGCATTGCAAGCAGCGTGTGGATTATCTCAACGGGGAGACAACGAAAGGCATCCTGGCTCCCAAAGGGTCCCTGGAAAGGTATTGCATAGGCACGGGGTGGATAAGTCTTCTTTGTGCCAGAGGGTAGTAGTTGAGACAGGTTTTCAGGCTGTGAAGGCTCCGCCACAGAAATGTCATACTTTACGTCAGCAACATCCTCCAGTTCGTAGAACCTATACAACAGGCCGATAATCCCCGTTTCAAACCTGATCCCCGTTTCAAGCCTGGTGCCCAAATGAAGCGTATGCGGCTGGTCGTAAAACATCAAATTCGCGAGGCTGGTAGTGCGAATATCTGAGAGTCCTGCGGACAATCTCTGCGCGAGGATATCCCAGCATCTGGCGTGAGCAAAGAACCACACTTTTGCTCCTGCTTGATAGCGCCAGAGGCTCTCCATGTCGATGTCAGGGTCGTCGTAGGAGCTGTCAACACCTAAGGGGGCGACAATTCCAATGTCCCAGTGATGATAACCAATGCCGCTAACGTTTCCCGTAGTTTGGCAATTATAACGCGACACTATTTAACATTATATGCCTGCCAATTTAAGGTTGCTTGGTGGAGACAAACCAACTCGAAGCTTTTGGCGCCAATCTAGTCTTTTGCTTGGGAGTACTGCTCCCCATGGGATGGGAGTGTCGGAAATGACGACGTCGCATATCACACACGGTCGATCCATGGATGCCGACTTTATGGCAGTAGTGGGCAAAAGATGACATGGTCTCTAAGTCGGTAAGGTTCAGAGGAGGAGGGTGGAATTTTGTGGTGTTCAATGTCATGTGATGACAGACATAGGCGTCATCGGGCGTTAAGTCATGTGGCAATGTATCTCCGACAGAATATTAGGATCAAATGCTCATAAGAAGTCAACAATCAGTCTGAGTGTCTTGTACTGGCGCTAGCTCTGTTTATTTAAGATGGACACACCTGTATCGCCTCTACAGATCAGCCACGTTTTTCGCATACATACCTTGATGAAATTCCGATCTTCTACAAGCAAGATATAACTAAGATCCGCATTCCTTACACGCACGAGAGGGCGAGGAAAAATGAGTCAGGTAATCTTCCTAGCTTGGGAAGGATTTGATAACCTCTGCAGATGTTCCAGGCAAGGGGAAGGTGAAGACTTCTGTCTCTTATGGTACGAGATACGGGTACAGAGCATAGATCATGCATCATCATTGGCTTCACGTAAGCCTACAATCGTGACTGCGAGATTGGTCAATTATCGTAATCGACGGGAAGATGCTGCCTACATACCACAGCATATATTGAGTGGTCAGGTTCCAAGATTTACGCGAGGAAGGCTGATTTTCTTTGTTCTCTTGGACTACATGATCTTCATGACTGAACCATTCAGCTTCAAGCTGAAGACGTAAGGTTACATGAGCTGCCGTGTCAAGCGTGAGCTGTCACTGTTACACAGCCAATGCAGGGTATGATGGAGACATTTAAGATCTGAAAGATTTCCCAGAAACACAGGATAGAGTACTCATGCATCGAACACTTCCAGAGTTCTTACATCTTTGAAATGCACCTCTTGAACACCCTCAGCGCTTTTTGGATGGTGATGCTGTTGCCCATACTGGGACCAGCATTTCATCTTACCCCTCGTTCTAATGAAAATGGACCCTTCAATCCAGCAAGTAACATAACTACTCGCGTTTTCTCATATACAGATGGACGCCCTATTAACACCCCCGGAAACTGGGAGATTTGGTACTTTGACTTCACCTCGGAGGATTTGACCACCGCCGTTGATATGGCTTTCAACGTGACACCCACGAATCTATCCGTGCCATCTAATCCAACAGACGCTTTCTTGACATTCATCGTCGACATCATGCTACCGAACAAGACGCACTTCACGAGGGAAATCAATCCCCGCAAAGCGGTCGTCAGCGAGAGTCGGGACATCAGCGTAGGACACTTTGATGACGACAAGAATCACATATCGTGGAAAAGCGATGTCATATTTAACCGAGGCTCCATTACCATCGACATGCCTGATGTCGATCTGAAAGGCCACATTGAGTGGGAGCAGGTAATCTCCCTACCCTTCGTATTTGATCCTCTTTGCTAATAACTGACAATCAGGTTGTGCCACCGCATCTGCCCTGTGGAGCCAACGAGAGGGGTGGCACATATGAGCTTGTACCTCACCTCTGGTGGATCAATCAGGGACCTGATCTCAAAGCAAAAGTGGAATTCGAGGTTGCCGGTGAGCACATAAGCTACTCCGGGATTGGATATCAGGATAAGGTAGGTTCCGCCCACTATCTCCAATCACAATCAAGACTGATATTTTAGAACTGGGTGGATCTGCCACTTGCCGCGATCCTGGGTCCATGGTACTGGGGCCATGTCCGAGTTGGCGGCTACAGCTTGGTCTGGTACGAGTTGATCTCCAAGTTCGGAGGTACGTACTATAGCAGCTACTTGGCGCGGGATGGAGAGATCCTAACCGCGAACTGCGCCAACGACACTCTCAAAATACACCCTTTCGACAAGAATGGCGTGTATCTTCCACCGGGCGAAGCTAGTCTGCCAGCCGGATTTACTATCTCCATGGACGTGCCAGGTGATGGTCGCTTTACGGTCAATATTACCAACGATGTCTTGTTTCTTCTGCACCGAGCACCACCTGCCCGACGGTGGGTTGGTCATGCATCTGGTGGTTTTGAGAACGGGGATGTATCTAAAGGATACGGGTTCTGGGAGCAGGTCATCTAGTTTTATGGGTGCTGAGTGATGTGGGGAGAATAAACGCGATGATTCGATCCATGTGACTTATTATTGGAATATTCTGATCTCTTCTACGCGGAACAGTTATTCAATGAATTGGTTTTCTCGGAAGGGTGAAACGTTGACATGCCCTCAATTGTAAGACTCTGGCTCCAACAATATATCATGTATCGGTGCTTCGCTGATTCGACACGCAAGCGGATGTATCACGACATATGCGGAGTCAGGGGCATCATGTTAGGCTTCCAGGGTTGTTGCCAGCCTATTCCATTCGATTACAGTTTCCACCTTTTTATTCGCCGACGCAAGGCAGAAAAATTCATGGATGTTGAATTATGTGGCCGGAGGTATTCGTGAAAATTGTCCAAACGGCTAATCAACCGGAAGGCTCGCATTTACACATAGTTGGCTTAGTTGATAGTGATACAAACAACTTTTCTTTGGCCGTTCTCCAAGTCGCAGAAAGCCCTAATCCTAGACGCAGGGTGAATACCACCCCATCCTTATTAGATTAGAACCACTGTGAATCCTGGCTACAACCACTGCGAATCTTATGGCTTCACCTACAGATATTGAACTGGTGAATTGTAGATAGACTTCCATTCCCTCATCAGCCAGGACCCATTTCTTGACCGTAACTCCATACCCTAGACTCTCTCCCCCAATGATTCCTATCCTTTTTCTCCTTCTCATCACACCAGCTGTCCTATCAATCCTACTTCATGGGTTAAACGGGGTATTATATTTTTCACAATACAAGTTATCTGCTCGAAACGACGAACGATCGAATCCCAGGAGCACTCTAGATTGAACTTTTTCTCTGCAAGTAAAGATGAATATTGGGCAATCGCATGGCTTCCGGAAGGATGAAGGACTTCAACGACTCCATTCAGGGGTGGCTTGCTCCGTCTCCACGAGCGAAGAACACCATACGACCGGGAAAGAACCTCACTCGATCGAAGAGCATCCTGATCAGGCTGCTTCCGAAGCAGTGTGCGAGCCCGACGTGCCTGATTCGACTTCGCGCCCTGACGCTCTCCCCGACACTGCCTTCCCTGACGCTATTGCAGACATGGGCAAGAGAAAAATCGATTACGTCTTGTGACCTGTGGTCCCAGGAAAGGTTACGCTGCCCCCATCAGATATAAGGAGCTTTCCGCTGAGGATTCAGTCTGTGTGACGTTCGGAACCCAGGAATGGCTAAAAAGCATGCAATCGTGTGTACGATCTTGTGAAGACATGCGTACAACGTGGTCGAAACCGAAGCCCGATTACTGGTGGGAACCGGGTTGAAGCTACAAAAAAGAATGAAAAGGAACAACTATCTCACGATCAACTACTTGCAGTAGACCACCATTTAATATTTGCTGGGTCTGTTTCCGAGCCGCCGCAGCGTTCGCCGTCGCCAGCATCGTCGGCGACAGTGACTCCCGGCACCCCCCCTGCGGCCGAGCCCGTTTCCGTTTGGTCTCCGTTGTCGTAAGTCTGCGCCTCCGTTGGTCTGCATGATGAATACTAAAAGATCGCAGTTGGTTCTTCTCCCCCAAAGGGGTTGTTGCTGCGTTCTCGGTGGGCGGGTGGGCGGAATACCGGCAGTTGTTTTCTTTTTCTGTATTTAGGATGAACAATCAGTAGGCTCGAGACCCTTTCATGTCGTCGCCACAAAGACATTTTATATCGGCGTTGTCAACATTTGCACCACGAGATGGCATGTTGGCGCACCTCCCGTGTCTAGGCTTTGTTTTGCGAGATTTTCGAGGGCTGGATGGTTTGGTGACACATACAAGACTTTTATTCTTATGCCTTGACTCTAGAAATTGTACGCATGGCATATTCTTACCGCCTCATGAGGTTCAGAAACTAATTATGATACAGATTATAGTCGCTCCATTATTACTGGTCACACTGGCATGCCTTGGGCAATTTTCATCTTGGCGAACCATCTATACCGAAGGTCTGCGGGCTCAGCGCAGGTATACCAAAATGGCGTCTCCAACATTGCGGCGGACAATTACATACTTGCCCGGGATTTCTACCTGGGTGTCGGACTCAGGACCTTTCTAAACCTCACAGAAACGCAAAAACACGGATGGTATCTCTGTTTCTTGTCGGAAAGTCTCTCGACTAGGCAAGACGTACCAGGTTGAGGTTCTTAGGAGGCATGAGGTCAAACTTGAATGCTGAAAAGAAGCTATTTCATCCTATCAGGTCAATAGGTATTACCTTTCCGCCACCAGACCTAAACAACTCAGTTATGAGCTCTTGGATTCCGACCATATTCTGATGAACACACGATCCTCGCGATGAGAGCTTCTCCTCGGGTTATACGAAAATGTGCGACCTTTGGATCGCGAAGATATTCGCAAGAGACGAGACCAACGCCTTCAAAATCAGGTCATCGCCTTCACCCGAATACTACGCGATCGTATCTTAAAAAGAACGAGATCTACGCCTTCTCCCCGCGCCGCAAGCCCTTTCTTACGCCTACCAAAACAAGTGTTGGTCCCACGATTTCGACACCAATGGAATGCACAAGAAGCTTTGCCAGCCGGCAGCCGGGATAATTGGATCTCCCAAAATTGAAATGTCTTCTAGATTTCATTGAGATGCTGCAGATACTTCGGAATCTATCTTACGGGGACGAGGACAAAGAAACAGAACTCGAGCAAAAGAATCGTCTGGACCTTTCGCTAAACCAGACTACGAGAGTGTTATCACTACATAAGAGCATCGAGGCCATGTGTAATTGAAAATAATTTAGCCTACGAGCTCTGCCACGAACCTTGGCCCAGACTTATCTTTAGTCCGTTTGTTATGATTCAAGATATAACTGACGGGACTGACAGCCAGAAGCTTACTCAAGCTGGGAGAAGGCGATTTGCAAGATACTCAAACACAAGATACAAGCTATAGGGTCCGGGATATTCTCTTGTGCTCATGTATATGCTTTCAATGGAGGATCCTACTGCGTTTGTAGTAAATCTATGGTTGAGGCTCTTTTTGATTGTCCAGGCTATCCCTGACAGACGAGGTAATCTACGTAAAAATTTAACTTCCATTGCCACCACTAATATGCCGGATAAAGTTATAATCTTGATCTAATAGATTAGCAGTATGTAGCTAGGATCTTAGGAATTCGTCAAATGGAAAAGTGGGAATGTTGCGATTACTGTTTTAACATCATTGGATATATTTGCCTACTAGGCCCAGGATCATAGCTGACAATTTGTAGTTGACAATGGCCTACAACTACGAAAATTGCCGTTTCTGAAAGACCTCGTATAGATCAATTAGGCTCAACCGGGCAGTTCTCGGCGATTCCACTGTGATTCCGCCATTTTTGCTCGGATTACTCTATAGAAACTCGGACCAAGTCTCCCCGGGGTGGGTCTCCCCCCACCTGGAGTGCTCTGGCTCGGTCAACCGCAAGGCGTGAGCTAATAATTTGCTCTCCCCGACAAAGAAAAAAAAGATGTCGAGAAGTTCGATTTCTCGACTATCGTGAAAACCTTGCGCGGGAGTGCCAAAATGTCGACCACCACTGTCGCAACGACAGCCACAACCAGGCAGATCAACACCTTTACGCTGGAGGATACTGACCAGGTGCAGCCCTTAAATGATGCCGGACCGCCGCCGTCTCGGAAATTCCACCTTCGACGGATCCTCGTAGTCACCCAGGTCTTTGCCATCACCCTTACGGCCAGCGTGATCAACGGCCTGGTAGTCGTCGGTCTGCCGACAATTACCAAGGATCTCCAATTGCCGCCCTCGTTGTCATTCTGGCCCTCATCGGTCAGCAGTCTCGCTACTGCCTCGTCGCTCTTGTTAGCGGGATCCATTGCCGATGCGATCGGACCACGATGGGTCGAGCTGGTCGGAGCTTTTATTAGCGGCGGTTTGATGATCGGTCAAGGGTGTTCTCGCACGGGAGAGCAGTTGGTCGCCTTGAGAGCACTCCAGGGAGTCGGGCTCGCCTTCCATCTGGCCTCGTCCGTGTCCATCATCACGCAGATTCTACCTCAAGGCCGAGGCCGGAACTTTGCGTTCTCGTGTGTCGGTCTCAGTCAGCCCCTGGGCTTTTCAATTGGCTTGGTCATCGGTGGTATCCTAATCGATACCATCGGCTGGCGTTCGGGATGGTACATTGCCGGCGGTATCACCCTTGTCTTCGCCGTTATTGGTCTGTGGGCAGTGCCCAAGAGTCGATCCCACCAATATGCGGACCGTCTGCATAATATTAGAGCCAAGGTGGACTGGGTAGGAGCCGGGTTGGCCTCCGCATTTATGGCATTGCTGTGTTATCTCCTGGCGTGAGTACGAACCCATACACGACAACGAGCAACGCTGACCAGAAACAGGATTTTGAGTGCTAATCCCTCTCGCATCAAGAGTGCCGAGAGCATTGTCATTCTGTGTATTGCTGTGGCCGCACTACCGTCATTCGTCGGTTGGGTCCATCGCCAAACTAAGCGAAACAAGCCGGCCTTGATCCCGAACTCGATGTGGGCGAACACCTCCTTCACAACGATCTGTGCCATCGTTGCCATGTCTAGTGCGGTGATCAACTCCATGGAACTGTTTGCAGCCTTATTGTACGTATCATCTCCATATTCTCCATCTCCCCTCTAACCTCTTCTCAGCTTCCAAGAAGTCCAAGACCTCCCTGCGCTCCAGGCCTCCATCCGTATTCTGCCAAGTCTGGTCGTTGGCGTTATTATGAACATCATAATCGGGCTGTTCGTCCACAGGGTTCCCGCTTACTTGATCGCAACCACCTCGTCTCTCGTCTGCGCCGGGTCACCCTTACTCATGGCCGTGATCCAACCCTCTTGGCCGTATTGGGGAAACGCATTCGTCGCCCAGCTTTTGCAGCCCGTTAGCTTTGACGCTCTTTACACCGTGGGATTAATCGTCATCACAGACGTGTTCCCCGACGACACTCAAGCTCTCGCAGGGGCGGTGTTCAACACGTCCTCGCAGTTCGGCAGTGCGCTGGGAATGGCTGTTCTCCAGGTCATCTCGACCGTCATCACCGATCAGTCGGACAAGGACAAAGTCCCCGCTTTGATGGAGGGATATCGGGCGAGCTTCTGGGCTATGTTCGCGTTGATGCTGTGCTGCACGGTGGTTGGGTTCTTTGGCATGCGCAAGGCTGGTAAGGTTGGGTTGAAGCAGGATTAAGTGGACACCAGCATTGGATTACCGCTTGGGTCATCAAAGAAAATTTGGCCAAAACCCGGGCTTGTATCGGGTTTGAGATCGCCATGGTGCCCAGTATGGCAATGAGAAGGTTTGGCATACATGCCATTGCTGGTAGGGCTCAAAGCTGCCCGAGGTGTTTAGAAGATAATACAAAAGAACCTATTTTATCTCGGTCAGTCAGTATGTGGTGTTGGTGCCTGAGGTTCCAATGCCAAGCCGCGTAGACCCACCTGGATGTCTCACCAATCAGGAAGCAGCGAACTGCGGCAGTTCGAGGCGCCGAATCGGCCAATTGAAGCGGCAAAATTACCAATCGGAGGGCTCTATCACGGACTATGGATCTTCCGGGGCTCCACACATCCGACATAGGAGCCCCGGATCACGTGCCGTGGGGGGGGTGACTCTTCGGCGGCGCGATGGACTGGCAAAAGTTTGCTGTTCAGTAACGCAACGATGCTTCCTCGCTCGATACCATTGAGGGGCCTGGCTCGGCCCCCCTGCGCTCTTGTGCGCAGACCGGTGAGTATCTCCTGCCCTGCCAATTGCCCCCAAGTCTAATGGACCCTAGGTTACGCCTCGGTTGACTCCCTCGGTTACTCTCCCCAGCAGGAGAGTCCATCATCTCCTCCGATCCGTCTCCTCGACCTCCTTTCCCTCTCGCTCGCTGAGCACGACTGCCTTCCCGCGGGCCCAGCACGAGAATGCTGCGCCAATTCCTCCCTCTGAAGATCGGCCGCCGCAGACATTGACGGAAAAGATCGTGCAGCGCTATGCCGTCGGTCTTCCCGAAGGCAAATACGTCCGCAGCGGTGACTACATCAGTCTGGCCCCCCAGTACTGCATGACGCACGACAACTCGTGGCCCGTCGCTCTCAAGTTCATGTCCATGGGCGCCACGCAGGTTCACAACCCCAAGCAGATCGTCATGACCCTGGACCACGACGTCCAGAACACCAGCCCCTCGAACCTCCAGAAATACCAGCAGATCGAGAACTTCGCCAAGCAGCACGGTATTGACTTTTATCCTGCCGGACGGGGTATTGGACACCAGGTTATGGTGGAAGAGCTGTACGCCTGGCCGGGTAGCATGGCGGTGGCCTCGGACAGCCACAGCAACCACTACGGTGGCATTGGGTGTCTAGGAACTGCCGTTGTGCGCACGGACGCGGCCAGTATCTGGGCTACGTCGCGCACGTGGTGGCAGATTCCCCCGGTTGCCAAGGTCACATTCACCGGAAAGCTGCCGGAGGGTGTGACGGGTAAAGACGTGATTGTCGCGCTGTGCGGGCTGTTCAACAGCGACGTTCTCAACCATGCCATTGAGTTCACCGGTTCCCCGGAGACCATGGCCAGTCTCCCGGTGGATAGCCGACTGACCATCGCCAACATGACGACGGAGTGGGGTGCGCTCACCGGTCTGTTCCCTATCGACGAGACCCTCAAGCGCTGGCTGCGATACAAGGCCACGGAGGCCGCGATCCTCGAGGACCGCAACACTCGCGACCGCATCACGCACGAGAAGGTGGAGGAGCTGTTCGCCAACCCCCTCACGGCGGATCCCGATGCTCAGTACGCCAAGCAGCTCTACCTCAACCTGTCCACGCTCTCGCCTCACGTTTCCGGGCCCAACTCCGTCAAGGTCGCCACCCCGCTAAACGAGCTAGTCCAGCAGAACATCAAGATCAACCGTGCCTATGTCGTGTCTTGCACCAACTCGCGTGCCTCCGATATCGCGGCAGCCGCTAAGGTCTTCAAGGACGCCGCCAAGTTGAACCCCGGTGCGGCCCCCAAGATCGCCGACGGCGTCAAATTCTACATCGCGGCCGCTTCCGCCCCCGAGCAGGAGGCTGCCGAACACGCCGGCGACTGGCAAGCTCTGCTGGACGCCGGTGCGCAGCCGCTCCCCGCCGGATGCGGACCCTGCATCGGTCTCGGCACCGGATTGCTGGAACCCGGCGAGGTCGGCATCAGTGCCAGTAACCGTAACTTCAAGGGACGCATGGGCTCGCGCGACGCGCTCGCCTACCTGGCCAGTCCCGAGGTCGTGGCGGCCAGCGCTCTCAGCGGCATCATCGACGGCCCCGGCGCCTACAAGGTGCCGGAGGACTGGACCGGCGTGGACCACGGGTTCGGCACCGGCATGCCTGCCACGACGGAGAACGAGCTCAGCAACTTCATCGAACAGATGGATTCCCTGATCGAGCGCGTCGAGTCGGCGGGCGGAGACACCAAGAAGTCCGCCACCGAGATCCTCCCGGGTTTCCCGGAGAAGGTCAGCGGCGAGATTGTCTTCTGCGATGCCGACAACCTTGACACCGACAGCATCTACCCGGGTAAGCTGACGTACCAGGACAACGTGTCGAAAGAGGACATGGCGCAGGCGTGCATGATGAACTACGACCCCACCTTCAAAGACACGACCAAGCCCAGCGACATTCTTGTGGCCGGGTTCAACTTCGGCTGCGGATCGTCACGAGAGCAAGCCGCGACGGCCATTCTGGCCAAGCAGATCCCGCTGGTCGTGTCGGGCAGTTTCGGCAACATCTTCGCGCGAAACAGTATCAACAACGCGCTGATGGGACTGGAGGTGCCGCGTCTGGTGGAGCGTCTGCGCGCGCAGTTCGCTCAGCCGGAGGACGCCTCTAAGCGTCAGCTCACCCGTCGCACGGGCTGGACGTTGACGTGGGACGTCAAGCGCAGCGTTGTCGAGGTGAAGGAGGGCGAGAACGGCGAGAGCTGGACGGAGCAGGTCGGTGAGTTGCCAGCCAACGTGCAGGAGATCATCGCTGCGGGAGGTTTAGAGGCGTGGGTGAAGAACGAGGTCGCAAAGACGGCGTAGATAGGAGATAGGATGGCGGTGTCAAAAGGTGTGAAACAAAAGATGTTTAAATAGGATAGAAGGATTGTATCAATATATCCGGGTTCTACGCGTTTGCAGCAGCATATGATTTTCAATGTATGTCGGAATAGAATTATCAATCAGTTTGCAGACAGTTCAATATATACTTTGTTCCAGAAATATAAAAATTGAAAGATAATTGCTAATAAAATAATATTTTAAAATTAGGATAAATTAGAGTTAAAACAAGGTGGTGGTGTAAGACACTGCAAGCCTACGCTGTGCATTCACCCGATGCCGACCAACTAGTTATTTACATAAATGGCGATGACATCATCTTCCAAAATATAGTTAATTACATCCACCTTCCGTCAAACCCAACCATCAAACATAACACAATACTTAATACCAACCAACCGCGAAGTCTCGTACACATACAATTTCCTTCAACGCCCAATAAATCACAAAACAAACTAAAAACTAACATACTCAAAATGCTATCTCCCCCTCCCCCTCATCCACTGACCCCAGGCCCTCACACCTTCCTCTCCGCTTCCAAAAACCTCACATTCGAATACATCATCCACAGCAACACACCCGAACATCCCTCCCACGTCAATCACAATCTAATAATAATCCACCCCCCAGCATGGGGTCTCGGCTCCTCATATCTCCAACACGGCCTCCGTCCACTCCTCACCCGCTGTCCATCTTCATCCCCATCTTCATCCTCCCCAAAACCAAAACCCTACATCCTCCTCATGCACCACCCTCGAGGCACAGGCGCCAGCACACGCCCCCTCTCACAAACAGCCATGTCCTCATTCGAACTAGCAAGCGATCTCGAAGACCTCCGAATCCATCTAAACCTAGAAAAGATACCAACATTACTGGGCCATTCGAACGGCGGTGCGATCGCATTATCATATGCAGAGATGTATCCCGACAGAGTGGAGAAATTGGTATTAGTGGGAGGACAGTTAGTTGGGTTTAAAAATATCACCCTAGCGGAGGAGGAGGAGAGGAGTGTTGAGGATCAGAGGAGGGGATCTCAAGACGAAGATGAAGGTGTAGTAAATGATGGTAATGATAGGGGGAGCGGGAGTGTGAATCGACCGGGGAAAGAGAACGACAACGAGAATAGGAATGAAGAAAGACATGAAGATGGAGACAAACAACAACACAGCAAAAAAGATATCAACACCAACGTCCTAGAAAACCCACGCCACGACCCCCGCTACTCCAGCACAAGCACACTCAAACTCAACAGATCCTCCGATGAGACATTCACAGCCTCCGTGAACGCCATATGGCCGCTATACTTCTCGAACCCAACTCAACACCTTCACTCGCTACTCTCCGCAATCGGCGACCACGTGATGCCGGTATGGTGTTACGAGTGGGTATACGGGAGTGATCAAGTCTATGAAGAGTCCGGGGAGATGGTGAGTCGATTAGGGGATGTGAAAGCTCAGACGTTGATCATTTCTGGGGCGGAGGATTTGGCATGTAGGGTTGAGAGCGCGGAGAAGATGCGCGATGGGATTGCTGGGAGCAGGTTGGTGGTTTGCGAAGAATGTGGGCATTTCCCGTGGATCGAGGCGAGGGAGAAAACATTGCATGAAATCAGGAGGTTTGTTGAGAAGACTTAATATTGACTGGGCAAAGTGGATGGTATATAGAGTTGATTGACTGGACAGATGTCTACATACAAGCCAAAGCCAGACGACGATTAAATTAACCTAAACAGAAACAACAAAACAAAACAAAACAAAAGTAGGAAGTATCTCAAGAGGTAAACCCAAACACCGGCTAATCCAAGGCCTGAATCATGAAGGCCTATCGCAACGCAAAATCCAGAAGGTATCATTAAGAATCACGAACGCGCGCCTGTCGCTTGGCTGTCCCGATGTGGGTGTTGTGCACCTTCGTGGCGAACTTCAAGCTAGTCAAAGACTCGGAGAGATGCGCCTGCAGAGGGCTGACCATCACGAACATCAGTGTTTTGGAGTTGCCCCCGAGGGAGAATTGCAGAAGGTATGTAAGCTGCGAATAGTTAGCCACTGCTGATGTGTACGGATGTGTACTGGAAGGAACAAACCTTGCTGTTGCGATACGGAATATGTCCGCCCTCCTTGCCCTGTCCCAGAGCCGCAATAACATCTCCCAGGCAGCTCAAACTGCGGTTGATGTTCTGCGTCTCCCGCAGTCTCTCGCCAGTAGCTCCACTCTGACTGAGTCGTTCGCTACCCGCCAGATCCACCAGGTTGAGCGTGCCTTCGCTGCGCTCACCGGTGATGTAGTTCTCGCCGATGAGCTTGAGAATGAAGACCGAGTGCGATCGAGACGATCTCTCGTTGGCCTTGGTGGCTGCGACAGATCGGTTAGACGCAGCCCGCTTCAGGATGGTCTCGACCATTTCCGGTGAGTCAAGTCGGACGGTCGTAATATCGGTGATCATCGTCTTGCCCCGCTGCATATCATGTCGGATTTCGTGCTTCTTCTTGTCGAGCTCTTCCGCCTTGCCCAGCAAATCATTCAGGTTCTCGTTGTAGACTTCGACGAAATTGCCCTCCATCGTGTATCGCCATCCCTTCTCTTCCAGACCCGTGGCGGTTTCGTAGATCTGGTGGACAGCCCGAGGGATCATACCGTCCAGCGAGGACATGGTATGGGTCTTACCACTACCGGTCTGACCATAACAGAAAATGCAAACGTTGTATCCGTCGAGTGCGCTCTGCACAAGCTGACTGATCTCGTCAAAAACTTCCGCGTTCTGAGCGGCGGGTCCGAATACCCGATCGAAGGCGAAGTTGTTGTTCTTCCGTGATACCGTTCCGAGGCTGCTTTTCTCTTCCGGGCCCATGACGCAGATCTCCTTGCTGTCGCCCGTGTCGTCGGGGTACTGGATTTGAGCGACGTCCGTAACGCGTTCGTCGTTCAACGACGGACGGACACGACAGAAGACCCGAATGTTACCCTTGAGCTCTTGAACCTGGTTGTGCAGCTTCCGGCGCAGGGTCTCCTCCTTTCGGAGCTTCTCTTTGGTCGCATTGGTTTCATCCAGCGCATCCATCATTTGCTGGTTCAGTCGTTCAAAGGCTTCGGACTGCTCCTCCCTACCCCCTTCTAGGAACTCAATTCGTGCCTTGAGCGCGCGGATGGACGACTCCATAGTCACCCCATTAGTGCTGGCAGTGTCGAGATTATGGCGGAGATCCTGGGTGCTCTTTCGTTCCCGGTCCAGTTCATGTCGCAGGTTCTGAATGTCGGTGTGCAGTGCTGCTGATTCGCGTTCTTTGCGCTCCAGTTCAATCTGGGCCCGTTTTGTGTCCATTGCTGTCTGAGAATTCAGCTGGCTGATATCCCGCATGCGCGCGGATCTCTCTTCGTCTAGCTCGCGCTCGAACCGTCGCTGCAATTCCTGCATCTCATTCAGATGTTGCGTGACCAAGGCGTCCATTTCCTTCTTATTGTCCTGCTTGGCGGCCTCTACTTCAGCACGTCTCCGGTTGTCCATCTCATCCACCGTGATCTCGTAGTCTCTTTGGGCGTCCCGAAGGGCTCCATCGGCCGTTGCTAGTTGACTCTTCAATGATTCGATCTCGACGCGCAGCGAGACTTTCGCTTCGGTAAGCTCTTTTCGAGATTCTTCTAACTCGTTTACTGTAGACCGAAATTTGTCAGTTCTACTTATCCCCAAAGCGCTTCAACACATACTTACCTCTCGATTTGTACAGCTCGACGGTTTCCTTGTAGGCAAAGCTTTCCTGGCTCGTCTGGTTCATCCGCGACATGAACATAGTGAAGTGTTCATCCATCAATTTCTCGCGTGATTCACGGTCCCAATCGGCTCCTGTATGATAGTTAAACGATTTGATTGTGGAATTTTTGGTAAGGAATTGTGGAATCGGGGGTCTCTTTCGCTTGCAGGAACTTTGGGGTAGGAAGAATGAGTTGCTAGGCAGGGGGTGGATAGGGGTAGATGAGCAGGAAAAGACATGCGCATAGGGTCCATCTCTCGGAAGACATGTAGGGCCCATCGCGGGTGAAGGGGAGTCCAGAGTCAATTGATCCAATGCAGAAGACAGCGAAACGTCACAGTTACCAGGTCCAATCGACGTCTCTCTTAGTGTCGAGAGGGGAGAACACACCGTGGGCCTAGTCGGCGATTCATTTCCATGTGGACTGCTAGGCGACGAAGGCCGTGGGAGGGCTGGGCAGGGGGGAAATAGGAAGCGGGAATCTGGCCTACCCTTTCGTTTCCCTAGGATCCTTGAATCTTCCTCATGGGTATCCAGTGACGTCGCCGGCCGGGGCAGCGCATTGCCATTCTGCCTTCGGGTCGTGGCCATCGACGTGTGCGGGCGAGATGCGCCGGGGTTTGATCGCGCATTGGGTCCGACCGTGGAGGAATAGGCACTCTTCGTCGTTCGGGAGGTGGTGGAAGCGGAGCGACCTAATGTGTTGGAGGCGTAGGAATTCGCCCGGGCGTGCGGTTTGCCCATGACGGATGCGGAACGTGTTGTCGTCGAGGGTGCAACTCCGGATCGACTCGATTCGGCGCCTTGCGTGGTACTCCTCGCGCGAGTGGGTTCTGAATGTGTTAGCCTATCGGGCGCCTGCTGCCGTATTCTTCTCCTCAACATACGCGGAACGGCCGAGGTCTTGTTGGCAATCGAGCCAGGAAGCAGCAGTCCTGAGCGCGAGTTCGTTCCGGCAACACTCATTTCCTTGAGACCGGCGGGAATGCGTGTTCGGCCGGCGGTTCTTGACAACGTCTGTTCAGTAGGTCAGCAACGGTCAAGAAGATGCGCAATTGCAGCGAACATACCGAATAATTGTTCTCCATGGCAGCAATGGGTAGAAAGTCGGCTAGCTATTTACAACCGATGAAGCAAGGAAGTCGGAGGTGGTGACTGCAGCTCATGAAGCCGCTGTGAGGGAAGGTAAACAGAGGGGATGGTAGGGCGACGGGTGTGGCAGGAAGAAGCAAAGGCTGACAATGGAATTGAAAGAGAACTGTAACAAGTGAGGGGGCGCCCGCCCGGTCCGCCAGGAGACAAGGTAGACAAGTCGGCGAGTCGAGTGTTGTGTCGACGGTGTGGGATGGATGTCGTGCAGGAGAAGTCCGGAGAGCAACAATCAAAAGCGTTGCTCGTTTCTGGAGTGACGGCGGGCAGTAAACAAACCAAACAAACAAGGATGACTCAGCCAGAGTGGGCGGGGCGGATCTAGTCCGGATAGGTCACCTGCTGGTATCACTCCGTATAGATTTCCATACCTGGTCCCTCCAGGGTCACGGGACTGGCACGGGACTTGGTTGGAGTTTGTCTGGTTTGTCTGGTTTGGGTGGCCGACAAAAGGAAGGAAAAGAAAGCAACTGCCTTCTTGCATTCTCTTGCTGGGTGTTTATCTGTCTATCTCCGGTCTCCCCTGAGCGGGTCCTCCCTGATTGCCTGCAGCCCATCGACTCGGCCTCTCCATCATTAGTCCGCTTGCGGGTGTTTCCACTTGGGACTAAATTAAGCCTGCTTTCACTGCCAGACAGACAGCTTACTCCGTACCCTTTGTCTTCTCTCCTCCTCCTTTGTATTATTCCCTGCGTCCTTGTTCCTTTTGGGCCCTTCGTCGTTGATTTTGCTGTTCATTAAAAATCCTGCACTATGTCTGGTCGTTTCGTCCGTTCCTCCAAATACCGTGAGCCTGCCTGGCGTTCCTTTCCCCCCTTAAAAAAAGAGCTGCCCGCAATCTGACAGGTATCAGGACACGTCTTCGGGCGGCCCACGAGAAAGGTTCGCATCCCAGCCTCGTCCTCCCCTCTCAATGGCTCACCATCGTTCTAGGATCAATGCTATGATAACCTGCGTGTCTCGAGAAATGCCTGGGACACCAATCTCGTCAAGGTTCGCCCTCCCCTTGCGTCCGCGACCACCCGCCCCTGAGACCGACGGCGACGAGACTTCCGCAGACCTCTGACCTTTCCCCATCTCTAGGCCAACCCCCATTATCTGTCCGTCAACTGGGAGGCCGGTGGTGGAGGTGCTTTTGCTGTGATTCCCCTGGAAGAACGGGGCAAATTGCCAGAGAGAATTCCCTTGTTCCGAGGCCATACCGCCGTTGTGCTGGACACCGACTGGTGAGTGGTGGAATAAGGAGTCGACCGTGGCGGACAAAAGAACCAACACAACATCATACAGGAACCCTTTCAACGATGACTTGATTGCCTCCGGCTCCGACGATGGCAGAGTACGAATCCCGACCCGAAATGGCTGCCTACTCCATGCACCCGACTAACCCCCGCTCCAGGTCCTGCTCTGGCGCGTTCCGGAGAACTTCACCCTTCGCCCGGATGTGGAACCCGATCAGGTTCAGGACATTGCGCCGGTTGGAAAATTGAACGGACATCCGAAGTAGGTTCCCCGAGTCGCATTCTCGTTCCCGGTTCTGTCGACCTAACGTGGTGTTACACGATCGCAGGAAAGTCGGACACGTTCTCTTCAACCCCGCCGCTGAAAACATTCTCGCCACTGCCTCCGGTGACTTCACCGTGAAGGTCTGGGATATCGAAGCCGGTGCCCCCAAATTCACCCTGAACCTCGGCGACATCGTGCAGTCGCAGTCCTGGAGTGCCAACGGATCGCTGCTGGTCACCACGTCGCGAGACAAGAAGCTGCGCATTTGGGATGTGCGTCAGGAGCGCCCTGCGCATGAAACCCAGGGTCACTCGGGTGCCAAGAACAGCCGTTCGGTCTGGCTTGGAGAGCGCGACCGCATCGCGACCACCGGTTTCTCGAAGATGAGTGACCGTCAGCTGGCTCTGTGGGATATTCGTGCGCCTCGGGAGCCCATCAACGGGTTCAAGACGCTTGACTCGATCTCCGGTGTTTGCATGCCTTTCTGGGATGATGGCACGCAATGTCTGTACCTGGCTGGCAGAGGGTAAGTCGCGCGCTTGGTTTATGCGATACAACACTCTAACCTTAACTGTTAGTGACGGAAACATTCGCTACTTCGAACTTGAGAACGACAAGTTTGAGTACCTTGCCGAATACAAGTCCGCCGATCCCCAGCGTGGTATCGCATTCATGCCCAAGCGCGGTGTCAACGCCCACGAGAACGAAGTCACTCGTGCTTTCAAGACCGTCAACGACTCGTACATCGAACCCATCTCCTTCATTGTCCCCCGTCGTGCCGAGTCTTTCCAGGATGACATCTACCCCCCGACGATTGGTATCACGCCTGCTATGGGACCCGGGGATTGGGTTTCCGGCAAGGAAGCCATCCCGCCCAAGATCTCCATGGCCAGCCTCTACGAGGGTGAGGGTTTGAAGGAAGTCACCGGCGTGCAGGACAAGCCCACGGCTACCATGGGCGCCCCCGAACCTCAACCCGAGTCGCAACCCAAGCCCGCCGAGCCTTCGCCCGTGAAGAAGGCCCCCGAACCTACTCCTGAACCTACCCCCGTCGTCAAGCCCGCGCCTTCCATGAAGGAGCAGGGTGCCTCGATGGCTGCCATGGTCAACAAATTTGCCGATGATGAAGATGACGAGCCCGCGCCCGTCGAGGACTCGAGCTTCGACGAGGTCCCCAAGCCGGTCGAGCGCCCTTCGCGTTCTCCGGAGAATGCCTCGCCCACCGTGAAGGCCAGCCCTTGGGGCCAGAAGGAGGAGGCCAAGTCGACGCCTACTCCCCCTAAGGTAAGCTGCACTTTTGCATCCAATGTTCCATATCGTCTAACCGCATTCTAGGTCTCGACCCCTACCAACGAGCGCTCTGGAGCCAACACTCCGACCGTTTCGACCCCCACCGGCTCCGCCGGATCCACCCTGACCACCACCGCCGCCGTGGCCGCCGACGCCGTGCAGCGGGAGATTGGCAGCATCAAGGATCTGATTGCCGAGCAGACCAAGACCATCGCCACCCAGGCACAGCAGATGCAGACTCTTACTGCGGAGATTGAATCTCTCAAGGCCAAGCTGGGCTAGCCGATTCCCTACTCTCTTTAGATTTTGTACCTAGATAATTGTATTGTATTCTCTCTTTTTTTTATATTTGGTTGTCGTTCTTGTCGTGTTTTTGAAAAGAACTGAGCCATCTCTCTCTCTTTATCTGTTCAT
Organism: Aspergillus affinis; assembly: GCF_023601865.1. Taxonomy (NCBI): domain Eukaryota; kingdom Fungi; phylum Ascomycota; class Eurotiomycetes; order Eurotiales; family Aspergillaceae; genus Aspergillus; species Aspergillus affinis. Next base: position 33,827 of record NW_026515939.1, on the reverse strand, counting down.
AGCCGTTGATCTTCTGTGGTATATGTGTTTGGTTTATGGCTGGCAGTATGATTGCAATGTCAATGGAAATACCAATTTTGCTTTTTACTGTTGATTAACTGGTAGACTCGATGGGGAAAGATTTATCATACCATGTATATTACGCTTCTTGTGGTATCATGGGCGGTACATCATCTAGGGGAAAGCCCTTCCTCTTGGGCTTATTATTTTTGCGGCCGTGTCGCGCTGCTTGATGGTCGATATAGACATCCGCGGGTCCTTGCCGAGATATATCGCGTGGAGCTGCCCGAACTATGATCGAGATTCAACAACAATCGGTTGCATGTATATAACAACAATAACAACAACAACCATAATAAATCAATTGAATTAATCGGGGATATCAGATAGAATTTAGGGAAGAAGAGATCTTCCATCATGTCGCCTACCAAGCGAACGCGAATGCCAGGCAACATGGCAACCTCAGGCACCAAAACGTCCAAATGGGATGATCCCTGCCCAATCTAACAAAACTCTATTGACTTGCTGACTGTGATAACTATGGTGAAATTCGCAGTACAGGCGCTTACAAGAATATTAGGGAAAACTGATCAGTCTGATTTAGCTACGCCAGGATAGAAGAAGGAACTCGGGGTGGTTGTGGGAAGCGATGGATATGTTGTGTATTGGGTGGCCACTTATCTAAGATATCTAGCTTACTAAGTGATGACTAAGCGAGGTCGAACCCCAGGGCAGGCGGAAGGGTACGTCCCGATGTTCCAACATGGCTCTGGTGTGTTGGCCGTGTCGATAATGGTTGCCATGGATCCAGCTCCGTGACCAGTTCGAGCAGCATGGCCTGGTAGACTATCAGATGGGGACCTGGGAGAAAGAGATCTTGCGTGATATGCAATTTTTCAAATGGAATGGTCTCGGCCATCTTGCCGCGTCGCTTGAATACGTTATTTAGTTTTATACTCCGCTATGTGTCGGGCTGTAGCGCCTTGTTACCTCCACGCCGCTATCTATCGAGACACAACCCATGGTGGACAAGAACTAGGGCATAACGACATGGAGAACACAGTTGATCGATTCCTGCAGCATATCTGGGATCTCAGGTGGGGCCTAAGTCGCCTCTGCTGATGATTTAGGTACATGAACATTTCCTTAGCTTCTTGACTGCTCTGATCCACAGCCTAGCCTACCGATTTCGTACCGAGTAGGGGGTTCGTGCCCATTTCAGTCAGCCTATCAACAGCCGTCTCCTCGGGTTGTCTCGCCTGATGCGCAGGATGAGTTGTCCTGCCATGAACCCGGCGCCTGGTGCCTGTCACACCTGACACGGCCCGGTATCCGGCTGGTAGTGCTGATGTCTCCCGTGGTCACTCGAACTTTGGCCATGTTCATTACTCTGTAGGTATCGGATTCGGAAAGTTTCAATGCAGAATGCGTTCATGCTCGGCCCTTAACCTCTCGAGAGTTTGCTGATTAGCTGTAGATCCCCACCCAAAGTTCAAATTTCGGGCGCTTTGTTCTTCTTCTTCTTCTCCTGCTCCTTTATTTTCCTGGGTGAATGAATTTATTTATTTTTTTCCTGCATTGTACTTTTTTGGTCGGGCCACAAAAGTCCTCCTTTCGAATGATAAGGCCTCTATTTGATGCACTAAAGTACCGTCACCGAGACAATTAAAAGAAAAGCCTCGACAGGCAAATTGCCCTTTTCCCCGACTTGAAACAGGAAACTCGGCAGGGCAACTTCTTTTTTATTTTATCTTATTTTGATTTTCCCCTGGGCCTGGTCAGTCGAACGATTTTCATCTTCACCCTCATCGAGAAGTACACCTCTTGATCCCTTCATCCCTAGGGTTGTGGGCACTAAGACGGGATCTAACGGCGAGCCGCAACAGTGCAATCTAGATGATTATCCAAATGTTAACCGCCATGGTTCTTGGCGCTCAGCACCGAGTGAATGAGTCCCGAATGCATGAATCAGACGAGTGAACTGCTGTCAGATCAGGAACAGGCTCCCTGTCCAGTACTTTCGTATCCATCATGCGGCTTTCTGTAGTGTGTTTGAAATGGATCCCCTGGTTTGGTTCCCCGGGCTAGCGTGCGCAAAAACACCCTTGCTCTTTCGATTTTTCATCCAACCATCTGGAGACTCGTCGTGATAGTTGACAACGCATCAAAAGTACTGGCGGTCGGTCTGGTGGAAAGAACAGTACGCAAAAGTCGAAGCATGGTATACCAAAGGCAAAAGTACTGACAGGGCAATTGCTTCTTGAAAATGAAATTAATTGCTGTGATCTTCCAGCTTTGGCCTTCTCTACTTCTGGGTTTGGCTTTAATTCCTTTACCGACTTCTTTGGCCCCGTCCAGACAGGTCGAGACACCAGCCCGGTATAAATATGGCCTCCAGTCTCTCTCAGTCCTCCTTCCCAGACATTCAACCGCTCCTAGATCTTCTCTCATAGCCAATTTGCCAACCTTCATTTTGGGACTATGTCGGATTCCCAAATCACCTGGTCCACGGATGGCGCTGCGCATGTCTCGTGGAACCCTGCAGGCCTACCCGACCCCGAGTCTTTGGATTTCAGAGACTGCAACCCAATAGGCTTTGCAACCAATTCCGCCTTTCACTATCTACCCCTTGATTTGAATGCGCGCGCAGCTGCTTCGAACCCTAGTCATATGGCGTCATCTTACACTCATGAAGCCAAAACCAACCCAGACCACTGGTACAGCAGCGACTTGATGCACGCCGCTGTTCAGCCGGCGGTACAGCAAAGCCTCGACCCAGCCTCCCATCTTCCTACGCAGACCATAAACGGAAACTCAACGGGTGTTTCTGGGATCCTTGATCAGGAACACAAATTGGAGCCCTATCCTTCTCGGACAGTAGTCTGCATTAATGATGACGCTACCGGCGCAAACCCATCACGCAGCGCTTCTCGTGCCATCGAGATAGACCAAGAACAGACCCAAGCGACCCTTGAAAAAGAGTAAGCTAAGAAAACAAGACCCCCAACCTTCGATCCCTCCTTTCGAACGCAGCTAATCCGCGCCGGGAACTCCAGGGAAGGAAAGCCTCTATGTCAATGGAAGAACTGCACCCACACGAGGCCATTCAACCGCAAAGAAGACGTACTGCGCCATGTCAAATCGATTCATCTATCCATCAAACCATACAAATGCGGCGCCCGGGGTTGTCTCAAATCGTTCAGCCGGAGAGACAAGATCAAGGAACATATCGTGAAGAACCATTCTTCATTCGCGCAGGCATGGGAGAAGTGTGTGGTTTATGATGGTTGAACGCATGCATGTGACACTTTAATAGACCTTATTTCCATTTGCTATTTGCTTGAGCGGTATCTTTTTCTATGTTTATGTTATTTCTCGTCGTGTATGTCATTGGTTTTCGTTCTCTTGTCTGTTTTTTCTTTCTTTCGCTTGCTCTGTGTTGCGCCATAGAATGCATTGTCTTCATTCCTACCCTGCAAGAAATACCATGCAAAAGTCTGCAGAGGCTGATAGAGGCCTACTCCAATTGAATATTACCCCGCAGAATCCGCAGCTGCGGTAAATGGCTGTGATGTGGAACTTCCTCGGTTGGCTATAGTCTCATTACATTCTGGGAAAGATAACAACTAGAACAGGCTATTCATATCCAACTAGAAATGTAACTACGACAATCTGATTTTCTGGGTAACGAGTGATTATATAGAACTACCTAGGCTCAACTAAGTGGGGTAAAGGTAAACAAGACTAGGAACCAAATATTGACATATAATCAGGTCAAAAGGGGCAGTCAACACTTAAAACAATTTTGCGTAAAGATTGTAATGCCCTAATCTTGGCGAATGAAGATCTGAATAATAAATCTCTTAATTAAACTAGAAGACGGCAAACGAGCTGCCCGAAACGGCCACCATCGACGCCGTTTTTGGCCGTCAATCTGCCAGGCCTTCCGCCACTCCCCCTGCACTTACGTCTACGCACCGCCAAGTACCGAGTGCAGACTTACCCAAACCTCATTTGTCTGTAGCGCAGTATACCTTCAGGACCACTCTTCTGGAGACCGACTAATGCTAACTTCACATATCCTTCGCTGCGGTCTCCGAAACACTCCAAATATGGCAGCCTCTCGGGAGTACCTTTATAAACAGTAACCACTCGCTCGGGCTCCTTTATGTCTCTCTCTTTTCACATACTTCCCAGTCTTCAACTTCTCTGTTAGATTCCCCAACTCACGGCCGAATATTTAGTGCTACAAAGACCTCATCCGAGAACCACCACGGAACAAAGCAATATGCAATGTACAAGAAGCTGAACCAAGAGTTAGCGGGTGCCAGGCAGCGAGCACAGAACACATTGCTCACTCAGATTCAAGTAAAGTACGACCGCGAGCAACTGATGCTAGAAATCAGACGTCAGCTGTCTGGATTCAACCTGGCCGAGAAAAAAAAAAATCTCTCAAGTGTTCGGAAACGGTACTAATGCTCTAGAAGCGACTGATTGAGAGCCTTCTTATCGTACCTCGCCAGACGCTCGAGGAGGAAGTGGCTAGACGGACAGAAATGATTGATGCCGTAGCTGCTTATGCTCTTTTTTTGAAGAAGGTGATACTGCCGTCTTCCGCGCGATAAGCGTTCTACGGGACCCGTCGTCGCCGGACCAGATGATCGTGCCGAGGAAGAGACGCAATTGACCCAACCTTCTTTCCTAACGGATGAGAGACTAGTATCTGCAATTCAGTCGGTAATGACGGACAAACCATCCGAGAAACGTATAAAGAGATCTCTGTTCTGTTTCATTTGTCTGGGTCAGCAGGATTTGGATATTGGAAAACGAACATAGAAATTTTTCAGTTATGGAGATATTACAAAACATATCAAGCGAAAGTATCTTTGCCATATCTCTACTCACTCCGATATAAGGTGTAATGTCTGCGATAAGCTCTTCTCGTGCAAAATGCACCTCCAACAGCACACATTTGATATGTATTTGACTTTAACATAGCTTCGGCCTTTGCAATGACTCTCTAGATCATGGTGAACTAGGGGCTTTGAAACTTGTTGTGACACCTGAATTTCTTCCACTATTGATAATTCTCAAGTTCATAACAGCTGGGGTTTCGTGGATGTGGACTCGTGACCATGGAAATCTTTTATGCAAACAACGGACTTGTATCTGAATTTAGCATATCGTTTGTCTCACAAAAATAGAGCTTTCCGAACATCAGATAGAAAGTAGGAGGAAACATTCAGGAATTTAATTACTGGGATCAGATTTTTCTCTATCATCAGCATCAGACACTAAACTGGCCTTAATCTGCTTACCGGGTACTAGTTATGCAGTCTTACTACTTGATCACAATAGCAGACCACATTAATGTCAATCTTTTCAGTTAGGCCACATGGGTTATGGTACATTCTACCAGGTGCTGTGATGAACAAGAACTGGCCAAGAACCCACTATATAGAGTGATGCGCGTACCAAGTCTGTTGACTTGGTATTCTAGTCTTTTAGTTAGCTCAGTGCGCAACCACCCCACCTGTGGGCCTGAACTAGACGGTATTAGAGGAACCAGCCTTTTATCAAAGAGCGTTACAATGAAGTGGAGAAGGCTGTCGCCCTTAGTTCTACTATATTAAATATTGTCGGTTGACTTGGTCATTACCTATAGCAGATAACCTATCGATTCAATAGAATATAGGTATATGCTCGGTGGGTAAAAGTGAAGTGTCATTTCTAAACTACAATCTGCCTAGCTATTTATAGTTCCACTTGTTTACACCTATGCATTCCTGATCCATTGGTATGTCATTTGGAATGGTAGGCCAAGTCTAGGCCAAGCAAGGTGCTGGGCGGTATGTGGATTAGGTCAGGGTCCTCCACCTCTCTGGTCTGGTTGACAATATTGTTCCAACAAATATCTTAGTGTGCGACGAGATGTGATATTATTATTTTGCAGAAGCCGCTATTAGGAAGTTATTATACCATAAATACATGGTAGATTCCAAAGCCGTGACATTCTTAGACAATTACGATTATAAAAGAAGGAGAAACAGATATTATGTATGTTCTCGACCCACAAAGTGATATGGCAGAACAGTTTGTGGGACTCATTTATGAGCCCTAGTCCCGCAAGCAATCACTGGTCTCTCGCCGCGAATTGAAGAATATCATGGATATACTATCTGCTTTTGATATTTTACGAACGGCCTCGGATGACAATTTGAAATCCCACGCTGTGGAGACAATATCGACTATCCGAAAAATCGGAGAACGACTACAAGTTAATCTTCTTTCTGGTATACCTAACAGGGATTATTTTGCGTGATTGTGTGATTGTGTAATTGTAGAATGTAGCTACAGATAATAATCAATTATAGCAGTGGCTCATTGTCTCAGACATTCTGTACACTCCCTCATTATCTAACCTATTAACTCCAGCATTTTGTACGGACTTTAGCGCTAAACGAGTCCTCTGATAGGCATCCAAGATCTCTGGTTCGAAGGTACAACTGGCAGTTTGCGCAGCTCACATAAAACCGTAACTCCGAACCAAGAAAGCATTTTACCCAGATGATCTCCCAAGCAGTGAAGGTTTCAAGTATACGCTAAGTTGAAAAAAAAAAAAAAAAAAAAATTAAATGCCAAGTGGCTTGGTTGGCAACCATCGTGCACGCCCTCAAGTGATCGTTCTAGTTGGATACACTAGCGCTTATTGGGAGGCCACGGGTAGGCCGGGCATCACCACCTGTCGGCGCCTATGGTGCTCTTCCCATTGACCTATCACCCATCCGTCGTCCATGCAGATGGAGTGTTGGGGTTAAATATGGTTTTACCGCTGACGTGTCTTTCCAACCGTCATCCGAGCCAATCCTTGAGTCAAGACTTGACTCAGCCTCATGGTCAGATTTGGAGTTCATTCCGGTAAAAATGGTTTGCAGGTTTGACAGCCTTCGTCTAGGTACGGAGAATCTGCCTTATTTAATAAATTGTTAGTTATCAATGCTGCGACGTGTAATTATGTGACTCCATAACTCTGCACGAAGCGCGTACACGGGAACTATCGGCCGTCGATCATTTCAACACCCCCAGAAGGTCAAGCTAAAAGCTAGAAGTGCAGATATATAAGGCACATAAGAAGATGTATAAGTTGTAGAATCTTTTCACTCAATTGTCTGGTTAACCACATTCCATCTTCAATTGCCTTCGTGCAGCATTGTCTTATTCGCTTTTCATCTAACGCTGCACCTCAATCGGGGCTCTGGATCGCGAATTTGACCCGGCATAAGTATCAAATCGGTCACCTTTAGGAACTTTTCTGGCGCGAAAACGGGGTGAAATTGGAGCGTAGGAGGCAGGCGAAGCTTAAAGTCATGTCCAACCTGTTCGATAATCTCGTATGAACCAGCCTATTGATCACCGAACTTGCGGCTTGGACGGCCTAACTCCCAGTCCTTAGTAGTCACGTAGACCCAGCCCTCGGCCTTGAAATCCATTAGCCTACGATGTTTATTGGTCTGCTGCTTCATCTTCACCTGAGCCAGCTCAATCTGACCCCTAGCGTAGTCCCAGATCTGCTCCAAACGGCAGGCAGTCCGGCAAGCCCCGGCTTGATCCTGGGGCCTATCCCGAGGCTGCGAGAGCGAGGCCCAGTCAAAGGAGACCCGGGGCTCGTAGCCACGCTCAACCTGGAAGAGGGGAAAGCCCGGTTGACTCGTGTTCGAGGATGGCGTAGGCGAAGTCCATATCCGGCAGCAGCTCCGACTAGCTATCCTGATAGTAGTTCACAAAGGGACGGAGTTTCTGGGCGAGATACTGATTGACGATCTCCGTATGGCCGTTCGTGGAGGGCTTCTGCCCCGAGGTCAGTCTGCGCTTGATCCTCGGCCGCAGGCAGAGCTCCTCCCAGAAGGCCGATACAAACTGGCCTCCGCGGTCCGAAAGGATTGACTCTGGCAGTCCTACCCATCGATATGTATATTCGAGGAAGAGCTGGGCCATATCTACTGCGGATACGTTCTTGTGGCAGGGGATCGAGATCACCCGCTTCGTCAGGCGATCTACGATCACGCAGGTCTCGTCAAAGCCGTGCTTGTCCTTCGGGCAGGAGCGGAAATCCATAAGGATGTGCTCCCAGGGGCGGTTAGGGATATCGAGGGGCTGAAGTAGCCCTGGAGGCAGATCTCTTCTAGTGGTAGTTCGGTTGCATATCAGGCAGTTGGCCACGTAGCGTTTCACATCGTGGCGCCAACCTGGCCACCAGTATCAGTTCTTCACCAGAGTTTCTGTCATGGTTCGTCCTGGGTGTGCAGTAGAGGGCTGTCGGTGGGTCATATCAAGCAATCGGGTGCGAAGGTCGCCCTCTTCAGGGACCACGAGCTTATTCTGGAACAGAAGAAGCCCATCCTGCAGGGACCGCTCTGAATTTTCTTCAGCATCAGCAGCCTTTTCTCCGTCAAGGTCAGCCGCACTGCGATTAGCCTGCAGTAGGCGGTCCATCAACTGGACGTCATCCAGCTCTACGGGAGCGAGCAGTGCTGATATAGCAGATAGTTCCTGTTCAGTAGCCTGCGGAGGCAGAACGCCCTCTTCTAATCACTCTGGCCTCAATAGAGCCTGGTTTTTTGCATCTAGGTCCAGAGGACTCTCTTCAGGTCTCGATAGGGCGTCAGCAGCCGTGTTTTTCAGCCCGAGCCTGAACTTGATCAGGAAGTGGAACCTTGAAAGGAACTCTGACCACCGGGCCTGGCGCCCGTTCAGCTTCTTCGTAGTCATGAAGTATTCAAGGGCCCTATAATCAGTCCAGATCTCTATTCGTTCAGTGATCTGAAGCCCTTCAAGCTCCGTTCTCCAGAGCTCCTTATCATGAATATCGTAGTTACGCTCAGCACCGAGCATATCCCTAGAGAAGTAGGCAATAGGGTGCCACCTACCCTCGAATAACTGGGAGAATATGCCGGCAATCACGCAGTTAGAGGCTTCCGTTTCAATCCCGGACGGGAGGGTGGGGTCGTGGTGACGTAGGAGAGGCGCCGAGGTCAGGTATTTCTTCAGCTGCTCAAAGGCTTCCTGGTAGCTGGAAGTCCACTCAAAGGATGACAGCTTCTTCGTTAAGGCATACAGTAGCCTGGCGATCCTACTGTAGGCCTCTATAAAGCGTCGATAGAAGTTGCAGAACCCGAGAAACGACTGGACTCCTCTAACTGTAGTCGGAACCTGCCAGTTAGTGATCACTGCGATCTTCTCAGGGTCAACCTCAATGCCATCCATGGTCGGGATGAAGCCTAAGAACTTAGTTCTTTTTACATTGAATTCGCACTTGTGAATAGCGGCCTGGAGGCCTGCAGCGCGGTGCCGCTTCAGTACCTCCTGAACGTGGGCCTCTTGTTCGAGCTCGTCCTCACTGAAGATCAGGATATCGTCTACATAAACAGCCACGTACTTGTCGATCAGATCAATAAAGATGTCATTCATCAGCTGTTAGAACGCTGCGGGCCCGTTAGTCAAACCGAAAGGCAAGACTTGGTATTTGTAGGACCCGTACTTGGTGCGAAACGTGGTGAGATCCACTGAATCGGGGTGCATTCGTATGCGGTAGAAGCCCTGCCTGATGTCGAGCTTGGTAGGTAAAGATCTTCGCGCGGCCTAGCCGGTCCAGCAACTCGTCCATCAGGGGCAGGGGATAGCGATTCTTCTTCGTGATCGAGTCCAACTTCCGGTAGTCCATGCAGAACCGCAGGCCTCCTCCTGGCTTCGCAGCCATCAACACGGGGGAGCCGAACGGGGCAGCACTGGGAACGATAAAGCCTTTCTGCAGGTTCTCTACCATATAGGCCTTGATCGCTTCTAGCTCCTTTGTAGAGTACCGATATAGGGGGCTATATCCTAGCGTATTCTTATCAGTGAGCTCAATTTGGTGGTCGTTTTCCCTCCTCGGGGGCAGCGCATCCAACGCTGACTTCAAGAACACGTCCACAAAGCTATGGTAGGCCTCGGGGATCTGCTCTTTCAGTTTCTCGACCTCCAGTTGGCGTTTAGGGTAGGTCTTCTCATCGATGATCTTGTCAATCTGCGCCAGCGAGGTAATGAAGCAGTCCGATCTACCGAGAGGGAGCTGATAGGCAGAGCCGCTGATCGCGAAGATATCGACCTCTGGCAGATCCTTCTTGGCAGCCTTAGGGGGTCGCTCCAGGGCCGGTTCGGGATCACCCTGAGCTTCCTTTAGTGCCCGCTCTATGCGGCACAGAGCTCGTTCAGTGTTCTCCTGGTCGGTGTTGAACCTCCTCCCTTAGGGTAGTCGCTTCGGGCTAGAGCAATTGGTTGCGGCTGTAGTCAGGTAGAACTTGGTGAACCTGCAGCCACTTCCTGCCGAGGATCACGTCGTTCTGGCCGAGATCCACTATCAAGAAAGGTAACTTCTGCGTTCGTTGATCGATGATCAGGGTCAGTATAATTGCATGGGTGATATCACCGCCTTTGCTGCCATTGTAGCCCTTAATCGGCACGCTGTTGGGCAGGGGGATCGTGTGTAGGTTGAATCGTTTAGCGAGTAGAATAGCGAGATCATGATTTAGAAAACTGAGTCCGTTGGCTTCGGTATCGATCAATGCGTGTGTAGAAACTGAATATCCATTGGTAGCTAATTGAATTGAATGGGAACTAGAAAACTATAGTCTTTGCGCCCAAGTAGATCTTCCGTGGAAACATTCATTTCACACAGGGATTGATACATCAAACCTAAGTAGGAGTCTTGACCTGGGCTTCCTCGTTTTTTGGCTCTTTAGCGGGCGCCTCAGGAGTTTCCTCCAGGGCCTTGAACTCACGGTTAGGCGTACCGGAAGCTTTTTGAGGACATTCAAATGCCATATGACCTCCTTGCTTACAGATACGGCACTTGCCCTCCTTTCTTAACTGGTCTTTCTTCAGATTTGATAGGAGTGCCAGCGCGTAAACTGGAACTTTTATTCGGGGTTGATGGCTTAGAACCTCCTCTAGCTGCATTGCGGTTGCTTCGGCGCTTATTTATGTCAGCCCAGAGGTCAGCCACCTTGGCGCATTCGTGGGTGAGGTTCCCAAGGGTTCGGTTGTCATCATTAAAGGCGTATGCGACCATACGCTGTACCTCGTCCGGCAAAGCGTGGAAGAAGCTTTCCTTCCAGGTTTCTCGGTCAATCTGGCCTTCCACTGCAAGGTATTGAAATTCAGACGCGAAAGTATGGTAGTCCTTGAAGTTGGCCATCTTGATAGTATTGAACGTTCGACGGGCGTTGCGGGCCTTATTCGGATCCACGAACACGCCTTTCAGGTGGTTCAGGATCTCACCGAAGTCCCGATAGTCCTGGGTTTCGAGACGAGGAGATATATGTCGATGAGCGTCACCTTTGCAACGGCTAGTTACGTAGGCAATACGGAGCTTCGCAGTAGGGTAGTAATCAGCATTGGCAGTCATCTTCTAGTTGATAGCCAACTGCCAGTTCTCAAAGGACGGGTCTTCGCCGTTGCTCAGCATCGGGGGATCCGGAATCTTAGTAGATTTATACGAGACCAACTGGCTGTCAGATCGGCCCTTAGAAAGTGCCCACTTCACGGCGATAGCATCCCGTTCAGTAGTTAATCTTGTGTTTTCTTCCTGCAGCTGTTTAACTAAGCGCTGACAGCGGTTGGTCTCTTTGATTTCAATCTCATGCAGCGCAGTCATGACTTCATAAACCGCCTGCGGGTTCTCCTTGCTTTTGTTTTTTTCTATTGCGGAAGCAGAAGACAGAACCAACTAGAACCCCAAGCACATCTATTGTCAAGTCTCTCAGCAATAAACCACACTGCTAAGTCCTCCTCCATTGATGCAGGCCCGACCTCATCCCAAGGGCACGGTACACAACCTAGCCCTACAACCGCGGATCTACTGGCCTACACCCAACTCCCGGGACTGGATTTGATAACCAACAAAATCAAGAACGTTGATCAGTCATCTATGTCGCTTGCCCCCATGAACAATGGACATACTGTCAATCAACCCACCCATATCACCAATGAGTGCCAAGACCAGCAACCGAACAGAAAAGAGTAAGATACATCTGCACATATCGTTCGGGTATATACCGGGCTTACGGAGTACATTCAGGACCGACAGAAAACCAATCCTAAAATGCTAATAGAATGGCCGCACTTACCAAGGAACATTCAACCGGGATGCAGATCTATGGTGACACATCAAGTCCCTGCATCTCCCTCGGTCGTATACATGCCATTTCCCAGGCTGCACCAGGATCTTTAAAAGAAAGGATAAAGTCAGAAAGCACATTGGTAAATTTCATGCTCCTTTGACAGCAGGTAGGGAGCGCCGTGTGATCGATCTGACCGTTTGAAGAGTCTGGCTTCTGCTTTCATGCTGTGGTCCTTGTCCAGTGTGGCTCTCGATACTTTTCTCATATTTTTAGTGTGTTCGGGCCTCCAACATATCTTCTACAATTTCGGATTTTTCTTATACACCTGATTAATTTAATGATAGTATATGCTTCCTGTCTTATGTTTATGTTATCTGAAAAGAGTATCAAGCGCTTTTTTTCGAACACCTTACGAGCATACGTATTTCGCATGTGGAGTGTTTGATTTTCGATATAGAGAATGAACTTGCTTTGTTTATTTAGCTGCGAAGCAATTCTTGTATCGCGAACGTTAAGCCTCGAATTCGTCATATTTTTGCGACCGGTTTGTTTACCTTGTGGCCCGTAGCTCCGTAAATGATATTGTTCGACGACCTAGAAGAAAATCGTATTTTTAAGTAAACTCGGCGTGCTTTCTATATGTCGTCACCGAAGTAAATTAAACTACATAATCGAAGCAAGATACTTGATGCTAGAGGTTTTATATTGAGTTCCCTTAGCGGTTAAACAATTAGGGAGAAAGAAAAAAACAGAGAGAGAGAGAGAGAGAGAGAGAGAGAGAGAGAGAGAGAGAGAGAGAGAGAGAAAGGAAGAATAAGAATACAAAGTAAGAAAGGAAAGAGATAAATAAAATATTAAGGGACCCGAACCTTCCTATTGGCCGTCAGCCGTATTTGACTATCCCATGTAATTGCCCCATCTAGGAAAATATTGCATAATGTAAGCCAGCCCTTAACCTACCTGAGGAGCAATAGTGGATCATGACGGAGTCTAGAATGAGAATAATACTACCTAGCAGAAGTTCAAGTACCGCGAAATGACGGAAGCAAGGGCTTGAATAAAAAGATTTCCCCTGGAATAATCATGAGTGACAAGATAGCGTTTCCACCAAACAAATCATAAACTTCCTACGTTCGTTGTATTTGTCATTTTCAGGTTGTCTTCTATATTTACTATCTCTCTGCAAGCGTACTGAATTATAAGTCGTGGATTATTTACCTCATAGCCGAAGGATTTCCCCAATGACTCGCGCGTTTGATCCCCGCATGATAAGAACCTCGGATCGAGTGTAGATCAATCCGCGGGGATTTTCTGGGCATCAGATCTATAAGCAAGATATTGGGGGATTATAAAGGTATTTCTTGTAGAGCTAGGATAATGCAGAGAATTTTAAACTTCGTTGATATCAACTGCTGCGAATTGGTATGCCCTTCTCATAGCTTGATGTGAAAGAAGTATTGGAGCGCCCCAACTTGCACCTTTCAATAAACATGCCTAATCGGAGTAATCTCTTGATGGCGTGGATAGTACCGCTTTATTTCTCATTAATGACTACCGCCACTTCGTTCGAGAAATGTAGTGATCTCTCACTTCCAAAGTTTGACAAGTTCAAAACGCTTCGAACAAATGGGGATGTGGTGATGAACCATATCTTGACATCAGATACTTCACCCATCAGCTTCTGCAACTTCAGCGTTGCCCTTACGCACCCTGGAGACAACGACCTCGTGAATGTCGAAATCTGGCTACCACTTGATACCTGGAACGGCCGATTTCTCGCAACCGGCGGAGGAGGTTACGTAGCCGGCTACGAATCCAACCTAATAGAGCCGACTCAGATGGGCTACGCGACATCATCCACCGACGCCGGCCTAAGCAAGGGGGGCAAAATCAATCCCTCATCAGGAGAATGGGCTCTCTTGGAACCAGGAAAGATCAACTGGGGCCTCGTGACGAATTTCGCCCACCGCTCCATCCACGACATGACTGTTATTGCCAAAACCGCTATCCGAGAATTCTACGACACTGATCCCAAGTACTCGTACTATTCCGGCTGTTCGACCGGTGGGAGGATGGGATATTTCTCCGCTGAGCGGTATCCTGATGATTTCGATGGGATCATGGCCAATGCGCCGGCTCTGCACAGCGCAAACCTGTCCGTGGGCATGGAATGGCCGACGGCAGTTATGCATGACAGTGTCGCCGTGCCGCAATGCGTTTTTGAAACCTACCAGAAGGCCTATATAGCAGCATGCGATGCCCTTGACGGTGCTGCGGACGGACTGATATCTGATCCGCAAAAGTGTCACTTCGACACAGGTGACTTAGCCAGTGATACGGTCATTTGCTCGGACGGTACCTTCACAATAACAACAGCGCATGCAGATGCAGTATCAAAGATAACGCAAGGCCCACGATCCGCAGACGGGAAAATCTCATGGCATGGAATCGCGCCAGGGACCTCCTTCAGCGGAATCGCTGTCACGAACACCACCAACAATAAAACATCCGTGATCCCAGCCCGGCTCGGCATTCCATGGATGAAATACTTCCTGACCAAAGACCCGAACTACTTCTTAGAGAACTTCACCATTGCCGATTTCGAGCACATGTATTTCAGATCTGTCGCCGAATTCACCACTATATTGGGCTCTGACAATCCAGATCTCACGGAGTTCAGACGTGCGAACAGCAAGCTCCTCTCCTGGCACGGCCTCTCAGACCGACTTATCAATTACCAAGGAACGACTTGGTATCGGGACACGATACAGGAGAATATGGGCCTTGATCCTGGACAGGTTGACGATTTTTACCGTCTGTTCCTTGCACCCGGCGTGGATCATTGTGCAGATGGTTATGGGCCGGTGCCTGTGGAGCCTTTCAAGACACTTGTTAACTGGGTAGAGAATGGAAAAGCACCGGATATGTTATTCGCAAGTATGGTCGATGATACCAATACGACTGTTACTCGCAATCTATGTCGATATCCGGAGCAATTGGTCTATGTTGGCGGGGACGTTAGGAATGCGCATAGTTTTGTGTGTGAATGAGGTTCTGGCTTAAGTAGACAGGTTTGATTACAAGAAAGCATTATCATGACAGTTAATATTATACAGAACTATTATAAAAAGACCGCCTCCTATTAGTTATAGAGCTATTTACTAGAAATTGTAATAACCAGATGAACTACATTCTGGCTATTTTGTTTGATATATGTTTCCTCTACTACCTGGCTGCTCTTTGGGAAATATTTATTTGCCACTTTTTTCCTCTGGATGCCTTTCTGGTGGTATTGTCACTTGGATAAGTCCTTTATTTGACCTAAGATATCTCTTTCTAACAATACCTTAAAAGAGTATATTTCCTAGATAATATTACCTATTTCAGCCCTACAACTTTTGTTGTAATTTTCTACTATTTCAAATGCTCTTAGGCATTTCTGGTAAGCATTACCTAAACATTATGATATCGCAACAGCCTTTGGGTCTAACACTGGAACAGATGAGACACTAAATAAGCTCAGTGAAACTGTTGAATTTCAAGCATGTTGTGGAGTCAAGTGGGCACCGAATTCTGAAATACTGTTTGTTGCTCGATGCAGTAACGGCAGGTCCACAATCATCAGCCTGCCTCTGAGAATACGTGCGGAGGCAACAACCGATTCTGACCTGGTCAAGATACTGCAGTTCCGGTGCAAACTCTTCGAGCCTAATAAACTTCTAGACTCATGCCACCGGGATATCCGTTTCCCGTACGACACGAAAAGGGAAATCAGTATATATTTAATACATAAATAGTTCAACTATGGTATCAATGTCTTAGCCATGATGGGGCTTTGAGCCGCGTATCTTCGTTACTGTCGGGATATATCCTCCGGTCAGAACAGATTACCTAGCGGTAACTCACCGCTAGCGTCTGACACATCACATCCCTTGCTCGGTGTACGTATGCATTCTTGCGTGAGGCTACGGCTCCGGTGTTGTGACTGCCGAGTATCCGCGTACGGGATAAAAGGGGTATCTTGGAACCTGACCTGGGAAGGAGATACATCTATCTATCTACAATCTATACTTTCGCTTCAGAAACAACCTGTTCACTTAACTGTGTACACAGTGCCTAGCTGGTGATACCAACAGTTACCAATCAGCACGTGGCTTTTCCATCATGATATTATCTTTATTGTGGAAAGGTTGTCTAAAATTGATGCTAGGTGTAATATCACAACTGGCTTGGATCTTATTGATTAGATTCTCAAAGGTTTGGCGAGAAGCCTTTTTGCCCTGTCATCGGAAGACGGTGCCTTCTATTATGCTGCACACCTACACTGGCTTTGTGGGCATGTAGGCATGGTGCGCCAGGCTGCACAAGTGATGCTTGAACCAGGACAGAGACACGACTGGTATAGAAGGTCTCTTTATTGCCTACATGAGGCTATGCTCATGGAGGAATTTCCTATGTATCAATTTGCAATGTTACCCCCCAGACTTGGAACCAGGGAGCTAGTTTTCCCACCGCATGAGATTGAGAATCTCTCGGAATTGTTTAGGCGTGTTGAATGAATTAGAAATATTTAGTGTACTTGTTAGCTTTGTAAGTTAATACCTATTGCAAAATTCATACACAGTAGATTACATCATTGATCTGTTTGTTTTGGGAAGCCTAGATTAAAAATATATTATACCTAGCTTTAGTATGAATATATTCTAATACTGTCACAACAAAACCTCGATTAAGATTTGGATACTTTTAGTAATTTTTTCAGTCCAAGAAAAGCAGTCTTCTCATATTGCGGATAACCCGGTTGCTTATCCACCAATTCTTGAACCTGTTATCTCCATTCTAAATTTAGAAGTGGCTATCAGAAAGTCGAGTTACCCAATTAATTACTTATTGTATCCTGCCGTCGTCTGACAAAAGAGGCTTACTAGGATGAATCTTAAGGCGACTAACAATTAAACAGTAAAGAAATTAGAATATAAATATCAGGTGCTCCCTTCAGACAATTCTTAATATCATCAACTTTCTGGCACTCCAGTTTGACTAAAGCAGAATTCTATATAGAACCTATTCCATCCTCATAGTCATGAACAGGTTGCCCTTGGACCGTTTTCCCAAAGAGCTGTTTGGGCTTGAACAATGGATCCTTAATCCACCTTCGTATGGTCGAAGGGCCCTTGAGACCACAAAGAAGCTTCGATGTCCTGACAGTGAAGGGTAAAGTGCAACCCTAGGCGCTCGAACCAGAAACCTATGAAGGTAATAAGCCTCGTTTCCTATGATACATTTTTGGTATATCTAACAGTTTCTAGCTCCAAATGGCGCCTCAATGCGTCCAAATACCCCAAGACAACAGCAACTTGCCCGAGCCTTCAAAGGTGCATCTGTTTGTGTTTATGCGGTTCCTGCAGGTAAATCAAATTGAGCCATGATCAGACATCATCTAAGTAGGCATAGGTACTAAGGTGCCGGACGACCTTCTCCTTTTTCATGAGCATAGCGATCATTATGCTCTTCAGGCAAGGGAAGAAATGACAGGGGATGGTGAGCTTTACATTCCCTCGCTTAATACAGGCTATTTACGCTAATTTGAGTAGTAGTAAGGAAGTTGTTCAGAAAAGAAATGACAAGGGCCGACCTGGCCGGCAACTACGGGTAACCATACAGACCACAACCGCACCTCGCCGATCCCGAGCAGCCGGACCAAGAGGCCTCCCCTAGGCAATGGTCAGTTCTTGGAGTATCTAACACGTCAACAATATTTACATTAACCGGGACAACTAACTTGATCAAGGTTTATTTCTTATTTGAGAAATTTGCCACACAGTATCTAACAGATTACTTTAGCCTAGCGGTCTTCTACGGAAATCTCGGTACTACGTATATAGATATATAGATAACATGCAGCATAACACGCATCCCAACCATCAAATCAAAATAGTCTGTTGATATATCAAGTGCTACAAGGACTGAACCATCAGTCAGTTGACTTTTTGGTCTAGTTGAAGTCCGAACGATTGTCAACATTATATTCATACCGATACCTAAATTCTCTACGTAGGCTATCCACCTACAACTACAACTTAACCAAACAAAAACACATCAGTCAGAAATGGAAATGTAGATTGTAGATTATAGATTGTCCTATCTAGAACCATCATCCATTCCACCCATCCCATCCCATCCCACATGGCCAGATATCTACAGTGAACGGAAAGGGTGTATGGTATGTAGGTAGTGTAGTGTAGGTATCTACATCCGTACCCCAGAATTCTACCACAAGGCAATTTTTCTCTCCCATGCCAAAAGCAACATCACGAATGCGAAAAGAATATTTGCTGGAAACCAGACCAGACAAGCTTGGTTTTTCTATATGCGATTTTTTGAACGCTGCAAAAAGGAAGAAGAGGAGGAGATGAAGAGAAGCAAAGTTCGGTTCAAGCCCAACGACCGGCCTCGCGTTCTTTTTCCACACGAGCAGCGCGAGAATCGTCATTCTCTTCGTCTTCGTATTTGTAGCTGAGTCGTCGTCCGCCGGGGAGGCCTCGCTCCTGACGACTGTCACGTCTGCGGCCGGATTTGCCGCTGCTGCCGCCGCCTCCGTCGGCCTGCATGGCTTCGCGGCGTTGCTTTTCCTTCAGCATGCGTTCTCGGTTGCGAGCTTCGCGCTCGAGGGTGTGGGGATCTTTTTCGGGTTCGGTGGTTTTGGAGGATTTGTCTTTGGCGCGCTCGTCGTCGCGGCTGCGCTTGACGCGGCGGGAATGGTGGCGGGACGAATATTCGCTGTCGGCGGGCGAAGCCGTGCGATCGCGACGGGAGCGCTTCTTCTCGCGCTCGCGATCCTTTTCACGGCCCCGACGACGATCGCGATCCCGGTCCCTTTCCCTGTCGCGGTCCCGCTCTCTTTCGCGATATCGGTCACGGTCACGGTCACGGTCACGATCTCGGTCCCGTTCGCGGTCGCGGTTTCGATCCCGGTCCCGACGTCTGCTATCTTTCTCTCTCTCGCGTTCTTCTTCGCGACGACTAGGGCGATCTCTGGTGCGTCTACTCGATGATTCAACCGCGTCTGCGGCAGCTGGGGTTCTGCTCCGAGAGCCCGTGCCCTTATCCTCCGGGATCAGGGAAAGACGATCGGCGTCGCGGGTGTCCCCATTGCGACTAGCGCTGAGGCTCCGACGGTGTGACCGACGCGGCCGACGATCGCTTCGCCGGTCCCGAGCTCGATCGCGACGGTAGGACGATTTCCGAGACTCGACGGAAGGGGACCGAGTGCGACGATCATCTGCCGCCTGGTCTGGGTGCCGATCCTCTCTTCTGCGTCGCTCGCGTCTACGTTCGGAGTCTTCCGTATTTCGGTCAATACTTGCAGAGCGTTGACGATACGTGCGATCATAGTGCGAGGGCGATCGTGCAGGAGAACGAGAATGGCTCCGTGGTTTCGACGGAGACCGGCCTCGCGACTGAGATCTCGATCTAGGCTCAAACTGCGGCTGCGGGTCTTCCTGCGCGGTGGGGGTGGCACTGTCCAAAGGTTCAACGTTAGATAGACGAATCTTCCACGATGAGAAAAAGTCTTACCTCTGCGAAGCGTCGGGCCGGGGGATAGGAGATCGCCCAGTTCCTTGGAAATTCCGCTGACGCAACACGCTGGTGTTAGGAAGTCCCTGGCGCATGGCTCGAGGGGCAGCGGGTGCACCTTCAACGCCGGGATTGACTCTCGGGACTTGGTGCATGTTAGGTTGGGACATAAAGGGACCGCCAAACCCACTCCGGCCGCCTCCGTGGAAAGCTCCACGCATGTAGCCACCTCGCCCAAAGCCGGGGCCCATGTGACCGTTCATGCCCATGGGGCCGCTAGACATTTCCTGGGCGTTGGCCTCGTCGAGGCTGTCGATGGTCGGTATACCTCGAAGCTGGGAAGAATCCTCCTCCACTCCGGTAGCGTCCCCTGCTACGTCGCCTGGGACACTCTCCGTGGCATTACCATCGGCACCGCTAGGGATGTCGGTAGAAGACGGGATCTGAGAGACTTCCTGCTCACTGCCTGGAACATTCTCGTCAGCGCCGTCGACATCCTTTGCATCCCCGGATGGCAGATCCGGAGATACGTCCTCGTGCGACTGAGATGCCATGTCTGCATTGAAATTAGGGGAGTTATGGTTTTGATAAGGAGGGTAGTTAGCCTGCATAGAGGAGCCGGGGAAACCGCCACGGCCACGACCGCCGAAGAAGCCACGGCCGCGACCTCGGAAATTACCTCTGCCAAAACCGGGGCCATGGTAGCCGGACGGATAATCTTGGCTAGGGAACTGCTGGTGCTGCATTTGAGCATGAACTCCGTTGGGTTGAGACATATTATATCCGCCAAATCCAGGTGGGGCCCCATACTGCGAGCCCATACCATTTGCGAAAGCATTTGGATTGAATTTATCTTGGCCTCCATTCCACATATTGTTCTGCGAGCCGTCCCATCCCCCATACATCCCTTGACCCGCGTCGAAACTCATGCCCATATTCATGCCATTGTTCATGCCATTCATATTCATTCCGTAGCCTCCCATCATCCCCTGATTCGCGGCCATCGGGTCCATCGCCATGCCAGGCATGTCTGGTGAGACTGGTTAGTGATCGAGTTCCATAACCGTGTACGGAAGGAGGTACCAACCCATTTGGTTCGGGAAATTGAACATCCCACCACCGCCCATGAACTGCTGGGACATCGGGTTGAACCCGGCATTGTTGTTCCAGGCCATATTTGGGAAAGCTCCGGCACCCATGTTGAATCCCATAGTGTTCGACGCCATCGGGTTCGCTGCTTGGTCCTGGGCCATTTCTTGCTCGGCGGGTTGGGCCGGGTTCTCGTCATTTCCTTCACCTTCGACGGGTTCGTCCTGGGGTGCAGCGTCAGCCTGATCTGCCGCATCGGCAGGGAAAGTTTCAGGATGAGCATCCTGGTGACACAATGTCAGCAAAAGCGGTTAAATTAAATACAGACTCGAGCCTACCTGAGCTGGAGCCTCATCAGGAGCTTCGGGTCCTGGCTCCACATCATGGATTTGATGTTCCGCAGCATTGGCTTCGACGGGACGCTGATCCGGAACTTGATAATTCACTGGCAGCGGTTGCGGCGGTTCTTCAGTCGCCTTCTCTTCAGGGGCATTGGGAGGAGCCGGCGCGTCTTGTTGCGCGGGTGTTCCTTCCAGAGGAGTCGTGCCATTCGCGACGGCTGGCGTAGCGGACTGTCGCTCTTTTTCGCGCTTCTTTTCTTCGGTGCGAAGGAATGCCTTCAGTGTGGTGCGCAGAGCCTTGTTCGGTTTGCAGAGATCGGACGTAAGAGGCGTGTGCGCGCAGACGGGGCAAGTTTCGGGAAGCGATGCTTGGCCTATAGAGTCGTCAGACGAGCACAAGGTATGGGAAATGAGAGGTTCATACAGCTTTCGCAAATGGCTTGATCGCAGCAGGGCAAGCGAAAAGCATTCACGGCAAGCTTGTTGCAAATCGCGCACCGTAGTTTGAACGGGATTTCATCTTGCGTGAGGGAGCTGATTGAGAAAACAAAAATTAGCCATCGGGCCACCAACACAGCAACAGCTCAGCACCCAGCAATTACCTCGCAATCTCCATCAAGCCCGAGGGCTGGTCCGCGGCGGCCATGGAGAGAGTCGGAGTCAAGGCCGGGCGAGAGAAAAAGAGCGATAAGTGACGAGGTGAAAAGATCAGCCAGCGAGGCTCAAGACAGCGAGATGGCGGCCGAGATGGCAAAGACAGACGACATGACTCGAGGGGCCATCAATTAACAGGCGAGACCCATGTCCAACAGCGTCGAGAGAAGCAATAGCCGGCGAGAGAGGAGAACTTGAAGGCTTGTCGCAAGAGAAGCGACGAGGAAGTTTGGCCGAAGCAAAACCCCAGAGGCGGATCGGGACGGAACAACGTGGCCCCGGAGGCGGGCGGCCCCCGGCGGGTTTCCTTTTCATGCATTGCCTCTTCCTGCAAGGGTGGATGTATCCCCGTGTCCACTGGCTGGGGACCGAAGTTTACCGGAGAGGAACCTTCGAGTAGAAGCATTCCACATGTTGGCCGTTGCCTGCGGACCAATAACACCGACGAGTTAAAATCGAGACCAGAACGTGTGGCCGCGCACCCTGTCGATCTCACGCGACAGGTGCCTTCCGACATGTCAGACGTCCGAGTCATCAGGGGGAAGGGATGAGGTGGTTGCCTACGAAGTGTTATTGTGTAGACTAGGGAAGTATGTACCATCACTACTACTCCGTACGGGAAGTGTCTAAAACCTACGGGGAGGGGAGTATAGAATCCCTCCAAAACCCACAAACAACGCCATACAAACCACCAAAACGCGCATCAGATTAGATCAAGTTATTTAACCCTCAGCGATGAAATGCCCAAGGGCAAGAAGGGAGAGTCGAGACGGCGATACCACAACGGTCTCAGCGCATCGGTCGGTCTCCCCGGACACATCTCGGGAGCTCATCGTATCATCATCGCGCGTCCTTGGTTGTGTTCGTGTTCGTACAAGGCCGAGGACAACCAAAGAAAAACAAAACGGACGAACAAAGCGAAGAACGAGAAGACCGAGGGAAGAGAAACGCGGTCACAGCCATGACCCAAGGCAGAACCACGAGCGGTTCTCCATTTACATCATCGATCCGGAAGCAGACCGCAGACAGGGACCAATCAACGGTCGGAGGGCATCATGGAAGGATCATTCATGGGATCCTAGAGTCATACTGAGTCGTTGTATACGGAGGGGGTTCAGGACGCAGTGAAGTCAGTGTCAAGGGAGAAGACGCGGGAGATCATGATGAGAACACAATAAAGAAAGGGAAAGAGTGATACTGCGTACGATGAAGAATGCGAGAACAATTCCAGAAGGGAGGGAGAAAGAAAAAGCAAAGGGAATATTTTTAGCGCCCGCGCTCGACGACCCGCCAGGGTTAAAAAGGGCGCGTCGCTGCTTCTCCGGAAGAAAAGGCGGACCTTCTTCATCTTTCGGCTGCTGCGCCCACGGCCCGCCTGTCGTATGCGCACGCCCTTTTTGCCTACGCTAGGGCCATTTACTACCTCATACCTGTGATTATTGTTGATTCCATCTCCTCGGTCCCTCGAGAGTTTATTCGACGGTTCATCGGCCAACCCGGCATTATTGGCTCTCGTCCATCCATCAATCGCATTCCTCGTGCCTCTCAATCCTGCAACTTATTTGAGACATCGATTCCACCTCATCGCGTCTACCTAGTGGACACCAAGGTACCGTAATCTCCATAATTTCTTCCACTAGCCACTTCCGCTTTGGCACACGCGCGCATCCTCGCTGAGAAAACCCACTTAGCAATGACCGATCAAGACAATTCTTACCGACCCCAATCGCCCGATTTTTCCACCTTGCAATCCCCCCTCTCTCCTGCCGTCACTCACCCCGTCTATCCGTTGTCCAGCCCGTTGGCTCATCGCGCCTCCTACGACGCCTCGCCCTTCTTCACCCCGCAATATCAGCCTTCTCACGCCCCGCTCGCCGCGAACCACCAGCAGTATATCCCCCCGTTTACTCATCCCCATCTAGACCCGACCGACATGGCTCGTCGGTCCTCTCGCATCGCGCGCGCCGCCGAGGTCGCGCCCGGTCCCGATCCCCGGTACGTCGAGCCGCTGTCCGAGGAGGAAGCTCCTCAACCGCCGTCCCCTGTCGAACCCGTCGAACCCATTGAACCCATCGAACCCGACGTGCCCGACGTGCCCGAAGAGCCTGAGGCCCCCGTCGAACCGGTGGCCCCGATCACCAACGTGGAAGTAAAGACAAAGTTCCCCGTCGCGCGTATCAAGCGCATCATGCAGGCGGACGAGGATGTCGGGAAGGTGGCCCAGGTGACGCCAATTGCTGTGTGTAAGTTGTCCTGGCCCGTGTGTTTGGCTCGCGACGCGTCTTTTCTTTGTTCGAAGCGGTGTATACTGATTGATTGCCTACAGCGAAAGCTCTCGAACTCTTCATGATCTCCCTCGTCACGAAAGCCGCCAAGGAAGCCAAGGATCGCAACTCGAAACGCGTCACCGCGTCGCATCTCAAACAAGCCGTCGCCAAGGACGAAGTGCTCGATTTCCTGGCCGACATCATCGCCAAAGTGCCGGACCAACCCACGGCGCGGAAGCACGAGGACGACGGCAGCGATCAGAACGAGCAACCGAAACGAAAGCGTGGCGGGCGCAAGCCGAAGGACGACAGCGATTAGGGCGGCCGGCATTCTGCTCTGTCTTCTGTCTCCTTCCGTTTCTCGTTTCTCTCTTCTCTTTGTGAATGATTTTGATGGGCGATCTTTTAGACCGGGATGGAGAGCGGGCGCATACTCTCTTGGCGTTGTGGTAGTGGGCACGGTTGGACTTGCATCTTGCGATGTGAATACCTCAGTTCTTGTGTTTCGCTTTTTTTACTTTGGTAGTTTGCTTTCTAGGGTTTGGCCTACGGGTATCAACGGTCTGTTTTTTTTTTTTATATTTGATTCTATAGAAGTCGTATCAATTGTAGATGCTTTGCGGGCTACGCGTAGGCAGTATCCTCGAAAAGCCTCGGCAGACCTGCACCTCTCGCAGCACGAGCACGGGACCGCAGCCTCAGGCAGACAGGGGCATCCCCTCTAGTCCCGTCTTGGCCAGGGTCACCTCGGCGCGCTAAACCCCTTTGGGGCGCGCGTTGCCCTGGGCCGGACTTCTGGCTTCTGCTCTCCGTCATCTTCTCCCCACGCCCTCGCCCATGCTTCTTTCCTCCGCGGAGTAGTATCATGCTGTGGTCACAGAAACATGGACTTTGTACGTGCAGCCCCTTGCTATCCAACTTGCATCGACAGGCATCCCTCAACTAGAGCTAACCCCAGCAGTGGTCTCGTCTAATTGGCGGCTCCCGTTCGTTGTCTACTAAAAGCTTCCGGGCGACGTCTCCTACAGAACGATTGGCAGCGTTTAAACGGACGTGCAATACTCTACAGGTGAGAAAGTCGCTCCCAGGATCTGCCCTCTGTCGCTGATAGTTGGCTTCTAGCAAATATGGCGCTCGACGAATACCCCCACCGGCGACCAGTCTGCGACAACCCATGCGCGCAGCTCCGTCGACCGACTGATCTCCGTGCTCAGTGATGAATCCCGCGGTCCGGCACCCCATCCGTGCCTGGCCTATGCCTCCTCCTCCCAGATCTTCGTGACGGTCACCAAACTCGCCCTGTCTTCCTACGACGATGCCATGCTGCGGTCTGCAACCGTGTTTTTCAACACCCTCATCGATTCCGAAGTCGACGGAGTGGTCGATAACCGACTCTTCGCACGCGCCCTGGTCGACCTCGTTCGGCGCGCCGACAAGAGCTCGGAGGATGTCGAAGGACGGCTCGTCGAACTGCTGTTCGGCGTCGCTAACAATATTCGTCTGCAGCCGGATATCCTCCCGGCGTGGTTCGCCCCGCGCGCCGACGAGGACGGCGAGCGGCAGAATTCTAGCGGGGCCGAGTTTGCCGGTGCGACGAGGAAGGACGATTTTCCGCTGTTTTATCTGCTGGTCGAGTATGTGCACCATGCCGGTCGGGCGGGTGATTTTGCTCGCACGGGTTTGCTGTATCTCATCGAGACGGCTTCTCGGTCGAATGCCCTGGAGCGGTGGTTAATCGATAGTGATCTGGCGACTTTGATGGCAACGGGTCTTGGTGCGCTGTATAGTCAGCTGGGCAGGTGAGTTTACTGGATGAGCTCGATAAGTCACCGCCTAATGGATATAGTTTGACCTTCACCGAAACACCGGAGGAAAAGGTACCGGCTATTATCGCGCTGTCAGACCATGGAACTCAAGACACAGCCCTTCCGCCGTCGCTGGGTGTGACGATGGACTCGTTCATGTCGTATCTGTTATTCTGGCAGGATACTATTGACCATTGCAAATCTGCGGAAGTCAATGGTACACTGCTGGACCACTTCCAGGTCTTGTTCCTCGAACAGCTTCTGTAAGCATCGTCTGCCCGATCGTCTGATCCCAACTGACGCTCGGTTTACAGATACCCATCTCTGCTCGAGTCGTCGGACGTCCAAGGAGGCTCCACGGCTGCGGTGCTCACCTACTTGTATCGAATTCTCGAATCGATAGACCAGGATGACCTGGTGCACCGAATCCTTCACTTCTTGCTGGCATCTCCTACGGGCTTTGAGTCGACGCCGGTTGGAAAAGGCGTGGATATGTCCGTAAGCCGACGGAAATCGCTGGATGTCTTGGCTGCCTTCTCAGAAGAGGCGGCACGGCCATCGCCATCCCTGTTCAATCTCCGAGATCTGGCCTTGCTTGGCATGCAATCCGCGAACCGCCAAACTGTACTCGCGACACTGCGTTTAATGGCAGTTGTTCTCCAACGACATCATACTTTTGCGCGATCTCTAATTCGGACCATCCCCGGTCAGCCCGCTAAGCAGCGCACGGTCGGCGCCCTCAATGCCGAACTGCAGCAATTTTTAGGCATGGCGACATCTATCCTCGACGAGCCTACGTTGGACGACTCTTTCGAGAACTACCTGAAGGACGCCACCTTGATTGTGGAATCTCACCTGTCCCTCCCGCCGGCCGAGGATGACGACCCGGAGGAGGATATACCTTTTGAGATCAAACAAGATGACCCCATTGTGGAGGAACTGTTGAACTGCCTCGACAACTTTTTCACCAACAGCGTCATTGTCAATCTCGCTTTGACGGAGGTTCTCATGAGTATTGCATCCTCGCACCTCCTATCATTAGATGGCTGGCTGCTCGTGGATCCTGCTAAATACAAATACGGTCGTGGTGACGCGGAAGCAACCGACCAGACAAATATTCTCGACCAGATCCAACTGGCCTACGAGGAGCCTTCGTGGTCCAAGTCTGACACGCCAACGCTGACGGCCGTGTTGAAGGGCCTTGTGCGGAAACTCCACCAATGGCGCAAGGAAATACCTGACTTTGACATCCTCGTCGCCGCCCGACGGGATCTACTGCACCACGGCGACAAACCGGCCTCAACATCCAGCGGTGCTCCGCGTCATTCCCTGCCGCCGGCCGATCGAGCCGTGCGGAATGCACCCCTAGAGGACCTTGGATCGCCTCGTGACAGATCTTCTCGCCCTCTGGCGCAACACAGTGTCGGATCTTCACCACGACGCGCCGCGGGATCCCCGCTCGGAGAGCGTTCCGAGCACTCCCAACCATCTCGAGACTCTTCCGCGTCGCGTGCCATAGCGGCAGAAGAACTCCGGAAACGACTCGCGCAGCCCTTCCATCTCGACCAGCCAAACAAGACCAGCGCGCCGGAGCCGGAGCAGAACGCGGAAGACCAGAAACCGCCGACAGACGGAGAGGAAGACCACGACCACGACGAGAGTGCTATCGCCGACGACGACCCCCAGGTATCCACCTTAGGCCATGTCCTCACCAACGTGGTGATCCTATACGAATTTCTCCTAGAGGTCTCCGCCATGGTGCAAGCGCGGGCCACGCTGTTCGACGAGGCAGGATTCCCGGATTTGGTTTACTAGACATGTTTGATCGGTGGATTGATTCAGGACTGAATTTATTTATCATTAACGTGGGCAGGTACCTGCGCATGGAAATCGGATATGGTATTTGTATGTATGTGGCTTTCGTCGTTCGATTAGATTGATTCTAATGTAGATATACTTGTTTTATATCTTATAAATGTTATGGACTAAGAATTCCGGTAACTCTTGGAAACTACATTTTAGTCCGTAAGATATATAAATTTCGAGGCGATGCTTCCCATCAAGAAGACGCTCCCTGAAGCTGTGCTGAACAGACAGACACATTCGTGGATGTTTTCCCCTGATGAATTGTCCATGTGTATCTCCATGGCAAGAACACAGACGATAAAATAAGGTAAAATAAGAATTCTGGAAAGTCGGAAATCAGTTCCGTTTTTATTTCAACCACCTCGGCTGGGACGTGAGCAGCGAGAACATGTGCCATGTGTTGAACAAGAATTGAGCCTGGGGATTTTCATTGGGACTGCATCGGTTGGTGGCCTCGGGGTGCGTCTGTGCAGGGATCTGGGGAAAAGAGAGGGTACGCTAGACAAGGGCCCGACAAGGCTGTATCATTTCTGTCTTTGTTCCTCTGCTATTTCAACCCGGGGCGCTTTCTACTCTCTCTCTCTCTCTCTCTTTTTTTTTTTTTTTTTTTTTTTTTTTTTTTCTTTTTTTTCTCTCTCATAGATCAAGTACCTCCAATCATTCCCTGCGTGGGTGTTAAAACAAAAGAAAATTGTGTTCAATCTACTTGAACATCCATCATGGCGACTTCTCCTACGAGTCTCTCCAAGGCCCTGGACTTTCAGCCGTCCAGCGGCCCCTCAACGACGCTAGAGCTCCCCTCAGACATTGGGATTGGCAATGGTATTCCACAGAAATCCTCCTTCCTCTGGCTTCAAATGTATATTTATTTATCTTGACCGCGGACTGACCCTGGCTATATTACAGTAACAATTGGAGGCTACATCGCCTGTGTGATGGCCAAATATGCCCTCCACTATGCCCGGCACCATCCCAAGCTGAAGCACCAGATTGATCTTCGCTCCGCGATCGTACAGTTCTCTCGCCCCATGTTCCCCACCAAGCCGATGAC
Organism: Aspergillus affinis; assembly: GCF_023601865.1. NCBI lineage: Eukaryota > Fungi > Ascomycota > Eurotiomycetes > Eurotiales > Aspergillaceae > Aspergillus > Aspergillus affinis. Next base: position 5,018 of record NW_026515939.1, on the reverse strand, counting down.
AATGACTCTACGAGAGGTGAGTATCGGCAAGGGCTAGTCCACGCTACGCGTCGAATCCTTCCCAGAGCGAGAAGCTCACGACATCGGGCGATCTAGTGTGAGTAGATATATAAATATTCTCGACGAGAAATTTCTAACATGAATGGCCAGAATCACCAATTTCTCAATCCAAGGCATAACGCTCCAAACAGGCTGGCATCCCTCGCCGGCACCCAAACCCATCGACCTCTAGAAACTCGAAACAGAGAGTCACCCGGACTGGATCTCCTACCACTGCGCCTTCTACCCGGACGGGTTCCGACGGGGCCATTCCTACGCCAAGGCGTTCATCCCGAGGATCTCGCGCCGCGAAAACCCCTTCGTAGAGCAGTGGATTGAACCGGGCTGGGACTGCCATCCGCAGGGGTCTTTGGTGCGGAAAGGAAGCGGAACAGACACCTACGCGCGGTGGACGAACGAAATGATCCAATTCATTGTGGAAATGTCGCTTCCCGTGCAGGAGAATCTATTCCCCCCATAGACGGCAAGCCATCGATGGGAAGCATCGCGGCGACGCTCGAGTTTGCCTCGCAGCAACAGAAGGCGCGCTTAGAAGGGCGAAAGAATTGGCGAGCGCTAGACGATGACGGGTCGAAGATGCTGAAGGCCTGAATGGTCAATGTCTCATTGACGTTGTCGACGGAGATCAAGCAGCGGCTCCCTGCGGAGGGCGTGCGGTGGCTCTATCTGCGAAACGAATGCAAGCGCATCCTGAACGGCCGGATGGATATGGAGGTTTTGTTGTTTGATGAGAAGATGGATTTGATTGCGATCGGTCATTAGACGGCGGTTCTGATTCCTCCGGTTCAGAAGATTCAGAAGTTGTAGTCTGCGGTTGGGCTCTTTAGACCGTGACGTTTGGCTACTTCTCTGGTTGCATTAATTTCCGGGTATAAATTAGATAAGGTTTAAAAACTTAATACAGGCTGATGGCCTAAAGTTAACCGCAGCGGATGGGATGCTAGGCGGTTACGCCAGGACTTTAAGAAAGTAGCTATTGGATCATGAAGGTTTCGTATTGCCTAGTAATTTGTATGCAGAATCGAAGCTCAATGAAGGTCTGATCATCTTGATTTAGACGATAGAAACGAAACTATTTAAAGTGCAATATGACTACGTGGCTTCTTTGAAATCGGCTTATCTTGAAGCCATGAAATGCCGTCAGAGTTGATCTAGACGGCAAACGGCAAGGTGTTGAATCCTGGCGGTAAAATTGCCCCATCTTCGCTGACAGTAGCGTAGACTATAAAGTAGTATGAGGAGTCGATTTAGTCGAGAAATCGATGAGGGTGATCAGAGAAGAGGAGCCTATGCGGATGCATGTTGGTGAGATTGTACGTTGGAGATGGATCGGGACTGTGTAGTTCAATTTGAGTTGGGACAGATCTTGAGTAAAAGGCTTAGCTTAACATGTGGCATTGTGAGTAAGGGGCTGTGTATGCGGGTTTGGCAAGTTTGGCAGCTAGGTTTGAGATACCGGTTTCTAACTTCGCCGGGCGTTTGTACTCGGAGGTATGGAGGGAAAACCTAGCCAGGGAGCTTCTATCGCTAATTAAAATCGATCATTCGCTGGTCTAGGGTAAGTGTAAAAGCAAACTCGAACCCCATTCAAAGTTGCTAGAATGGCAAAGGGGACTGAGCAAACAGGACTATTTACATTTACAGTAGATTTTGAACCATATTTGACCTGTACATACATTCCATACTGTTACACTTCTAATTGTATCAATTAAATACTCAGTCAGCCCATAAGTATGCATCGTTCACTTCCCGCTGACGGGTTTGAAGTTAGGGCTAATCTAGCCGACGTTAGGTGTATTATGCACCACTCATGACTAGAGCAGCAAGGAGCAAGAGTCTAGATGCTTTCGCAATCTCGTCATCCTTCAGCAGAGAGCGGAAATTTTAAGCAACGAATAGCAGTGACGGATCCCGCGGATTGACGCGCCGTCATGCCCAAAAGGGTTTATCATCTACTCTAGGGGTGCTGATTTGGCATGGTTTGGCTGTCTTAATGGTCCGCGTATCAGGTCTAATGCATGCAGCAATATCCTGAATCTACTAGTTCCTAATACTGTCTAGCTCTGACATGATATGGACAGGATTATATTTCTAGGCTAGCCACTCTGGTATGAATAGTAATCATCCCCCTCACTGCGACAGCTTGCAGGATTATAAAAAGCCACAGGGACAAGTCGCTCTACTGCGCTGTCGCACTTACTTACAATATTAAACATGGATCTCGGTCGAGTTCTTGGATCGGCCACGAAACGAGTTCTCGATGGCGCTCAATCTACCTTGTTCTGGGGCGCACAGATTGTGCCTACAGAGATCGCCCGGAAACTGGTGCTCTCTTCCTTGAAAGGCATAACGAAAGGATATTTGGTGGTCTGCACTTCAGACGGCATGGAGTGGACATTCGGGTCCATCAAAACCGGCCCAAGTGCCATGATTACTGTCCACGATGCCAAATTTTGGTATCGAATTTTGATATCTGCTGATATTGTAACATTCCCACCTCATGCCTCTGAATCTCGCTAATTGAAACAGGGATTCGCGGACTCGTTCATGCTCAAGGAAATCACGACGTCCGATTTAAAGGCAGTATTTCAGGTCCTCTTCCCAGCAAAACATACCAGCACCCAGAGTTGACACGGCTAACCATATCAGATCTTCATCCTCAACCGCACCCACCTCTCCAACTTCACGACTCCCACATCCACCATCTTCGCCACCCTCTCGAACCTCCTCCTCCGCACCACCGACACCAACACCGTCAACCGCACCGCCCTCAACGTGGCCGCCCACTACGACCTCTCCAACGACATGTTCGCCGCCTTTCTGTCCCCGGACATGACCTATTCCAGCCCAATCTATCTCCCGCGCTCCCATCCCGACTACGCCCACGACACTCTCGAACAAGCCCAGTATCGCAAACTTGACCGCCTGATCCAAGCCATCCACCTGCAACCGACAGACCACTTACTCGAATTCGGAACCGGATGGGGCAGCATGGCGATTCGTGCCGCTAGTACAACCGGCTGTCGCGTGACGAGCATCACGCTCTCCGTGCGACAGAAAGAGGAAGCAGATCGTCGAATCGAGGAGATGGGGTTGTGTGATAAGATCACCGTGCTGCTGTGCGATTATCGAAGTCTACCGGTACCCGAGGTGCCGTATGACAAGTTCATCGCGATCGAGATGTTCGAGGCGAATCTCAATGAGGATTTAGAGGTGATTTGGGGGGTGGTTGATCGGATGCTGAAGAAGGAGGGAGGGATTGCTTGTGTGCAGACGGTCATGATGCCTGAATCGGTATGTTTTTTCTTTGCAGTTCTTTGAATGGTTTGTGGTGGTTTTTATGCTGATGAGGATCAATAGCGGTATAGGAATCAGTTCCCCAAGGGTGAGGGGTATGTATATTTATCTCGCTCTCTATCTTCGACCCACTAAACCAATGCACTTCTAACATGCATACCAATATCCAGATTTATCCCCCGTTATGTACGTATCTCTTTTCCCTCCCTCTCAGCCCTCAATCAATTCTTTCCAAGTACAATCCTAACCTAAACAGATCTTCCCAGGCGGCCACAACGCCAGCCTCACCCGATTCCTAGAAGCCGTCAACAACGGCACCAAGCACATGCTGAGCCTAGAATCTCTGTACGAATACGATGCGCACTACGCTCGCGCCCTGGCAGAATGGCGACAGAATTTCACAGACAATTACGAAACGCAGATCGCGCCGGCGCTGCGGAGGGAGTACTCACTCTCCGACGAGGAAATAGAGCTGTTCCGGTTGAAGTATATTTATTATTTCACTTACACGGAGGTCGGATTTAGTGAGAAGGTGCTGCACATTATGCAGATGGTGTTTGCGAGGGAGGGGACGAAGGAGGTGTTGGAGGATGTTTAGGCTGAGGGTTTGTTGTATTGGGAAATGGGATTGTTGGACGTATACGTAGGGATCTCTGAATTCTCACTTAGCTCAATCGATTGTTTCGTTCATTCAACTTGATTTATCCGTACATCCAGAAGACCACGTTGTGGCCGGCTGTCAAGTATAGTTTCATTGGGATTTAGGTAGGTGCCTTGATCTCCTGCCCGGGTTCACATGGAATCAGCGAATCTAATCAGAAGATCTAGGTGGATTTAGTGATGTGGTCTATTCGTAGGTGCGATCCTCATAGCGCCGAATGTGGTATGCTTTGGTAGCACGACGATAGCACTTCTTTGTACTAGGTGTTGCTGCTCTCTCCTATAATGTTCTAGAAATCTGAAAGATATTGTTTGTATCCGCTTTATAATCTATTAAACTTGTTGACATTAATTAATCACCCGGGTTCAATCGTAAGACACATCCTGTCTGGATGAGGGAGTCTGTTGACTGCCGTATACTTCCGGAAAGGGGTTGATGCAAGCCTTCAGGGATTGATTGCACCCCTATTGGCCCCTCTCAGGGGCTCAAGCCCTTATTGGCCAGGTGTGACATGAGTGGGGCGCGGCATTCGACGGGAGGACATTTCCTTTTTTTTTTTTTTTTTCTATTTTTCTTTTTGGCGTCCCCCATTCTTTTAGGGCTTCATGTTGACAGTCCGCATCTCTTGGACTTTGCTGATAAACTGAAGATCCTATCTCACTTGATCAATCGGACAGTATCTGCTCTGTCCACTACTCCCCTATCGATTCAGCCCCATACAGTCAGCCTCATCTCAACTCTCATCGACTGTCATAGGCCACCGCCCGACGCGGCCCCTATACTAAAGATAGCGGACCGTGTGGGGAAAAGCGATGGCACTGCAATCTCATGCCATCAAACCGATCCAATCACCCGCCCGCGTTAATTCTTTTTTCCCTCTGGATCATCGCGACGGACTTCCTTGCTCTTAACACCGCCGTTCTTCCTTTTCTCGTGGGGGGGGGGGGGGGGGGGGGGGGGGGGGGGGGGGGGGGGGGGGGGGGGGGGGGGGGGGGGGGGG
>NW_026515938.1:69294-70374 GCF_023601865.1 Aspergillus affinis | reverse complement strand
TCTCCCAGACCGAAGACCTCGTATCCTGGATCAAGACCACCGCCCCGGGCAAAAATCTCCGTTATGTCTACATCACCCACGGCCACGGCGACCACTGGTTTGGCATCGCCGTGCTCAGAAACCACTGGCCCAACCTGCGCGCCATCGCTACCCCGGGCACAGTCGAGCACATGAAAGAGCAAATCAAGCCAGTCATCTTCGAGGGAGTATGGTTGAACCTCTTCCCCGGTGGCCAGATCCCCCAGTCCCCGGAGCTTGCCGAGGCCATGGAGTCGCCGGTGTTCAAGCTCGAAGGCCACGAATTCTGCGCCATTGAGGTTGGCCATACAGACACGTACAACACGACCGTGCTCCACGTGCCCAGTATCCATCTGGTGGTCGCCGGCGATGCAGTATACGGCGATGTACACCAGTACTTCGGAGAGGCCGATACTCCCGAGAAAAGACAGGAATGGCTCCGGGCGCTTGATGCGATCGAAGCACTGAACCCACACACGGTCGTGGCAGGTCACAAGCGAGCCGGAACAGTGGACGGAGTGTTCAACGTGCAGAAGACGCGACAGTATATCCTGGATTTTGAGAAGGCGGTTAGCTCGACTTCGAATTGGAAGGAATTGGCGGAAGAGATGCAGAGACGCTATCCTCGGCGCATTAACCCGCATGCGATCCTCAGAGGAGCGTTGGCTGCATTCCCCGAGCCACCTAGTTCGCGCGGTGGCAGAATTTAGTGCGGTGGTGTCGGGATGTGAAGAGATAATTCCTGATACTGGATGCAAATTATAGAACTGACTGGACATCAAATACTCAATTAAAAAGCAGTGCATAATTGGTCGGGGATATGGGATCACTGTAGCACCGTGAAACACGCCCTGGAAGGCTGATTTTCTTTGCAGCTGCCAGAATGAACGACACGATTAAGATAACAGAGAGAAGTCTTGATGAATAGAGAGATCATACGATCTCGAAAGAACACGCTTAGCAGACGTGCACCTTTACCTACCATTCGGCCAAACTGTCCGATTGATATTTGCCACTTCAAATTCAAAACCTATATTTCACATGAAAGACCTAGATCAATAT